>NC_064852.1:28557079-28857079 GCF_024139225.1 Suncus etruscus
ATGTTCAGGAACCATATAAATGCCAGTTATCAAACCTGGGTTGGCTGAGTGCAAATGCCCTACTCGCTGTACTATCACTTCAGTTCCAACAGCTTTTTTGATTTTAAAGGAGCCTAATAATCAGAGACCTAAGAATCAAGAAACAGATACATGACTTTACAGGTATTTTGTAAAGATACAAATACATGACTAAAGAATGACCTATGGTTTTTTTTTTGTGTGTGTTTGTTTTTTTTGTTTTTTGTTTTTTTTTTTTTTTTGTTTTTAGGTCACACCTGATGGCGCGCTCAGGAGTTACTCCAGGCTCTGTGCTCCGAAGTCGCTCCTGGCAGGCTCGGGTGTGTGCATTTTCTTTAAACTAAGTGTTTTTTTGAGGTATTTGCAAGAGTTGCTGATGCATTTTGAACTCACAAATGAGAATTGTGTATAAAAGAAACAGCTGGGGTGACAATACATTTGATTTGTACAATATCTCTCATACTTTCTGTAACTAGGAGACAATAATAAGAGTATAGAAAAGAGAAGACCGAAGTGCTCCATGATGAAAGCATGATCATATTTCTTTCTTTTGCTTTTTATACATTTTTAAATTAATTTATTTAAAGAAAATGCATTACATAGTTGACATAAGTGATAATAATACATTTTTAGGAAGACCAAAAGCAACATGTTTTTTGAAAAATAATAGAAAATTGAAAGAAAAACTAAAGAGATGAAAGAGAAAGGAAAGAATATTTTTGAAAACTATTGACTCACAATGAATTCATTGAGGTACCAGCAAAAAGTTTAGTAAGCTGTTCTTTTTTTTAAAGGATAAGAGTAAAAAATAAAAAGATACGAGTTAAAAAAAATACAGTAATAATGGTGTGGGAGTGGCAATTATTGTTGTTTGTATAGGCCCAACAAAATATGGGTAAAATGAGAAAAAAAGCCTTGACTTAAATACAAAGAGACTTTTTTTTTTTTTTTTTTTTTTGGTTTTTGGGCCACACCTGGTAACGCTCAGGGGTTACTCCTGGCTATGTGCTCAGAAGTTGCTCCTGGCTTGGGGGACCATATGGGACACCGGGGGATCGAACCGCAGTCCGTCCAAGGCTAGCGCAGGCAAGGCAGGCACCTTACCTTTAGCGCCACCGCCCGGCCCATATACAAAGAGACCTTATCCCCGAAGTTTTCTGGCATAAGACTGACTCTGGGTTCCAGGCATACTAAGTTGTCCAACCCCTGAGTCATTCTTTGTGGTCACAGAGAAGTTTTTCACACATTAGCTGTTGTTGTTGTCTGGTTTCTGTAGTTAAAGATTCTGGTTTCTGTGGTTTCTGTGTTTCATCAAAGTCAGAATGTGAAGAGTCCTCTAGTTTCACCTCACCATTAGATGTGTAATGTCTTGCCCTGCAAGCAAGTTGTTGCTGTTGTTGAGTTATCTTGGTGTTAAGGGAACACTCCTTGAAGTAAAGTCAATGCCAGGGTAGCGGTAGGGTCTTCCCTGATAGAGGTTTGCTTCATGGTGATGTTGTAGAAAATTGTGGTTGTTTCTGTAGATGGTCAATGGTTCAGAGGTGTATAGGCAATGCCCATTCTTCAGAGGCCTGAGTCAAGTCATTATGCCAGTGTTCAGGGTATAAGGCCTAACTGCATTACAAAATTTGTGTTATCTCTATTAAATAATAACTTGTTTGCATATGTAGTATTTTCCCATTTTAATGCACCTATGCAAAAGAGGAACAATGCCACAATATTATTGGTGCCTCTGGGGAGCCAAGGGAATAAGTCCAACAACCCCCTTAACTTGGTTCTAACATGAATTCTAAAGCCAAAGACTTTTCTACCAGAATTTCTTGTTGAACAGATCACAAAGAAAGAAAACAAACAAAACACAGTGGGAACAATTGTCACCGTATAAGGGGATATTCAGTAGGAGTTATAGTGGTTAAGGGAATACATCTAGGATATTCAAAGGAAAATGCATGTTCCTTTTACATCATTAGAAATAGTGGGAAGGAGGGTGCTGAATCCTGAATGCCACTTTGGTCTGTGATTTGGCCTTCTGGAATCTGCAAAATGATTCCTAGAAGTTCCATATTGGGACATTCCTTTGAGTGGGAACTAATCAGAAACCCAGTATGGTAGCAACCACAGTTACACAGAGAAGGAAGGTGGAGGACAGGAGGCCACTGAGAGTAGACAAGTAGAAACAGAGTACTGGTTTCTTCTCAGCCTGAGAGTCTATTTTTTCACTTTGGTAGCTGGTTGGAAGCTATCTTGGGTGGGGATAATAATATGCTTTGTGGGGAGCCAAGAACTAAGGGTAAAAAGGTTAAATGTGGGGTAATTGGCGGTGGGAGTGAGGGAGTAAAGGACTAAAAATGCGCTTCTGGGTGGTGAGCCAAGGGAGGAAGGAAAGTATACAACATAGAAATTTTGTATATGACAAACAGATTAAACCCAATGAAATCCAAATAATTGTCTATACTTTCGCACCCCACAAGGTTTCAGAATGGGCAGGGGTAGAAAGGGAAGTTGCCTGTGACTTTCTGAAGCCATCTCTTCTTGTGCTCTTGTGTGCTGTCATTACCCATTCTGGCAAAAGTTCCCTGCTCCCAGGAAGGAAAGAGATTATTAAAGAGCTGGAAGCCTGGAAGTTCACCACCTCCACCCAAACTCACCCTCTGGAGCAGGGTGGGAATTGGGGAAAGCCTGGGTTCCCATTTAAACTCCCCTCTAGGACCCACCTCACTTTCCCCCTGGACATGTGGCCCAGGGGTAGCCCTGGAGTTCCTGAGGAAGAAGGTGGAAGGGTGTTGGGGTGACCCAAGCCCCACACCCCTCCTAGGCCTGGTTAAAAAGGCCTTTGGCATGGTGGAGGCCTGCCGTTCACCATGCTGGCAGAAGCTCTCGGCTCCCAGAAAGGAAAGAGATCCTTTCTTTTTAAGGGGGTGTGAGTCAACCTCCTTTTCTGGGATAGACCATCTTTGGCTCTGCCCTGGCTAATATTTAATGCTGGCAGGTCTATCTAGTTATTATCATAGAGCATAGCCAATAGGAACCTAGAATAAACCTGGTGTTTTATCTTAGATTGAAGAAAAAGTGTGCTTTTAAAGTATGCTATAGCCATTGCCATCTGCACACAGTGACTTGGAAATTAAAGACCTCCTCCCACTGGGCCATTTTCTCTTTCTTCACCTGAGTCATAACCTATGAATTCTACTTTTAGCTTTCAAATAGTTTTAATATGAAAATGTGGGTTTTAGGATTAGTTTGCCTTAAAATTTTATTTAAGGTACCTAATTCCCAAACTGTCCTACTTATACTATAAAATGAAGGAAACCAGGGAATTCCATGAGTACTTTTGCTTTGTGAAATGAAAGCTCCATATAGTTGAGTGGTTGTAAAATAAAAGTATGGGCCACGAGTTTACAGTGTTAACTATCCCATGATTGGGAATCTAGTTTAGGCATGTATAAAGTCATGTAAGATCCTCAGTTTAATTCCTCATCCTGCATGCCCCCCTGAGTACCACAGTGACCCCAGCACTCTCAGATCTGAGCATAAAACCCTCTGTAGGTCTTCATAACTGGGACAAAAATCCCAGTAGTGGTCCCCAAAACTCCTGAGCACTGCTTCGGAGATATGTAATAAAAAACAATCCCTCACATATATATACATATATATACACACACATATATATGTATACACACATATATGGTTGCCTGGAGGTTCTTTTGGGCTAGCCCAGTGATGCTCAGGATCTATTTCTGGTTCTGTCTGTGCTCAGAAGTGACCCTTGGTGGTGTTCAGGGGACCATATCTGAAGCAGAGATTCAAACCAGAGCAGAACAAATGCAAGGAAAACTCTTTAATATCTATACTATTTCTCTTTCTCTTTTTCTCTTGCCTTTCTCTTTCTCTCTCTTTTCTTTCTTCACTTGGATGGGCTCAGGTTTCTTTTCTGATTTTCATTGACTAGGAATCAATCTTAGTTTTGCTAGGGGCCAAATCTAGTTGTCTTCATACAAGACAAGCACCGTATCCTATCTCTCTGGCCATTTGGGGGCTTCTTTGAATGCAGACAACTCTTCAGAAATGTCTGGTGTTCCCAAGATGATGCCACTTATTTGTATGTGTTATTTAGAATAACTGGATGAGGGAATGCAATGGTTTAAAGTGAGGATGCCTAGATCACCTTTGACCCCAGAGTATAGGGAGAAGAAGGAAAGAAATAGAGGGGAGAGGTGAGAGAAAAGAAAAGAGAGCGATTAGAAGAAACTGGAGGGCACAGCGGCGGAGTGATAGCACAGCTGTAGGGCATTTGCCTTGAATACTGCCAAGCTGGGACAGACCCAGGTTCGATCACTGGCATCCCATATAATCCCCCAAGCCTGCCAGGAGCTATTTCTGAGCACAGAGTCTTGAGTAAACCATGAGTGCAGCTGGATGTGGCCCCAAATTACCAACCAACCAACCAACCAACCAACCAACCAACCAACCAACCAACCAACCAACCTAACAAAAAATAAAAAAAGAAGAAACGGGACAGAAGCCAAGCAATCTTATTCAGGTGCATCAGTATTGTTAAGGAATGATTGAATTAAAAATTGAAACCAGTCAATAACACTGAAATAATGAGACCCAAACTTTAACAATTGAACTTAAAAAGATGCCTGTCAGCATGGCAGGTTGGGAAGGAGGATATGGAAAAAACCTGGGAATATTAGTGGAGAGAAGTTGACATCGGTGGTAGGACTGAACATTTTATGTCTAAAACTTGGTAATGAAAATTTTGTAAGCCATGATGCTTTAATAAAATAAAATTTACAACAACCAAAAAATTCAAATTCCAGAACCTATGAGGGCTACTGTGACTCATATTGAAATTGAAACCACCGTTATATTGGATTTTATATTTGAACTTAGCATTGTTAATGGGTTATGGTTCTATACCTGGAACTTTTTCTTCCCTTGTTATATTAGAAGGGAAGAAAGCAAGTGTCTGATAATACAGTTTAATTGATTGTTAGCAACAGTCACATCTCTACCAACATTCTGGCCTGGAACAGAAAACAACTCATACTGTGAAAAAGAAGAATGCTTTACCTTACAAATGAGGAAACAGGTTCAGAGAACAATTGCAGAACCCTTTGCACCATAAAGAGTTTTGTTGAGTTTAGTTATATATACATACAGATGTATATATGTATTACATACATATATAAGCATATATACAATTTAATTATTTGCCACACCAGGTAGTGATCAGGGCTCACTTTTGGCTCTGTGTAAAGGGATCACTCCTGGTGGAAGTCAGAGAACCATAGGTGGAGCCAGGTATTGAACCCATGTTGGACACATGCAAGGCAAATGCCCATTCACTGTACTATCTGTCCCACCCCATTTTGTTAAGCTTTAAAGAAAACCAAAGCCATCTTTCTTTTCTGAATGAACTGTTACTGGGAGACTCTCTCATGATTAGGAATTTGAAATGGGGGAATAAAGCTGGAAGGTTATAGGCACTCACTTAGTTTTCACTTGTCTTCAGATATGACCTTCTTGTCTGTGTGGAACTTTCTGTGTCTCCTCTATTTTGTCTTCCTTGGCTTGGATAAGTTAAAAACAATTCCCTAATTGGAAAGCATTTAAAGTTATTTCTTCTCCTTTATCCATTAACCATCTGTAGCTAAGAGGAGAGAAATAAAATTCAATGTTAAATGCCTAAAAATATATGTTTCATGCAGACTTAGTCTTAAAGGTAAAAAAATAAAAGTACATTACCTTGGCATTATTCCAGCTTACTTCTAGCAATGAATCTCATCTTCTTAATGATCAAAGACATTTGATGAAACATACATTTTTGCTATTCAATGGCACTTTGCCACAGAATGATCACAAAATGAGCAGATCACAAAAAATTTACTGCAATTTGAGGTACATTATTAATTTTAGTTTTTGTGAAAAGTGAATTATTCCATTACCTAATCCAATGGCATAAATAAGAATTATTAAATTCAATGTAGATTATAACTTTATTGATATGCCTCACCTGCACATTTGAAAATACACAGTTTATCTTGAAATGAAAATACTTTGTGGCACACACCAAAATTGAAATGCAGACCATCACTAAGAGAAGAGCAAGATCATTATGTAAACAGCTAGTTAAATCTCCTCCAGAACCCATCATATAAATATCACACCATCAAATAGGAAATGTAAATTATTGTACATACAATGTAATTGAAAATTGTATTATACATTAGTGGAGTCACCCATTTATTTAATCACAATCAATTCCCATAAAATCTCATTTAGAAAAGTTGAAGGCAATTCAGGGGAGGTGGTCATGAGAATGTCAATCATGATCTGCCTTTGGAGAGAGAACTATGCACTCTTTGTCAGTAGCTCTGAGCTACTCTCTCCAAATTCTGCAGTTTGCTATGCCTGATCTCACCAGCCAGCTTCTCTCTTGGGGTGGTGACAACCATTAGCCTGCATTTATGAATTTCTTTCTAAATGTTCCTTCAACACTCAATCTACGGCACCATCTAAGTGTATTCTGGTTAGTCTCATTTCTCTCTTTAATAGAATGTGATTATTTACATCCATTTATTTGTTCCTTTAACACACGCACACACACACACACACACACACACACACACCTCATGTTACAGATTTTTGTATTTGTTTTGTTAGGTCATGCCCTGCAGTGTTCAGGGTCCCTCCTGGAGGTGGTTGGGAAATCAATGTAGTGTTGAAGATTCAAAATTTTACTCACTGTATTATTTCTCTGGCCCCAACAACTTGCACGTTTGCATTTTGTCACATGAACTGAATGTAAACATAGGGTTCAAAATCTCTCCCTAATTCAAGTTGTTACCACCCTAGAGAAATAACTAAAGCATCAAACCATACTAATATCTATGTTATTTCAAACTATGACAGGTTAAGGGAAGTCAGAGAGTGTTATGAGAGAGTATTAACTAGCCATGAGCTAGCTCTCTACTCTGCTTCATGTCACAGATGACTTATCTGATTAGATACAGTTTTATTTATTTTAATTTAAATTTATTTATAATACTATTCATAACGATTTCTCATGTACATAATTCCAATACCACACTTATCACTAGTGTACCCACCTCCCTCCTCCAAGGATCCCTACATATTTTCTTTCTTCTTTCTTTCTTTCTTTCTTTCTTTCTTTCTTTCTTTCTTTCTTTCTTTCTTTCTTTCTTTCTTTCTTTCTTTCTTTCTTTCTTTCTTTCTTTCTTTCTTTCTTTCTTTCTTTCTTTCTTTCTTTCTTTCTTTCTTTCTTTCTTTCTTTCTTTCTTTCTTTCTTTCTTTCTTTCTTTCTTTCTTTCTTTCTTTCTTTCTTTCTTTCTTTCTTTCTTTCTTTCTTTCTTTCTTTCTTTCTTTCTTTCATATATGACCTCAACTAATAAGATTTGTTTTTCTAAGAACCTATATCTTTCTACGTTGTTTGATCTCTGCCTTCCCACCAAGAGTTGCCTTCCCACTCAGCAAGTCTGGTAACAAGTGTGAAACAGACAGGGTATTTTGGATAGCATGACCATGGGTAGACATGAAAGGAAAGAGCCAGGGACACTTCCCAGTGGAGCTTAGAGGAATGTAGGGGCTTGGAGAGTTAGCATGGAGAAGAAAGGGATCAGAGACAGTGCCCAATGAGGCTGGAATGTCACAAGGTGGAGAGAGCCAGAATCTGCAGGTCAGAGTTGATGAGTTCAGTATTTGAAGTTGCATTGCGAATGCAGTTGGAAACAACTGGAAAATATTTAGGCAGTGGGGTGATGAAAGAACACATCTGATTTGCTCTGGGAGAAGAGCTGAGGAGGAAGGTCCAGAGGAGGCTGTGCTAGCTCTGTGCTCAAAAGGGACTGTTTGCTATGGAAGAAAATTGAAACCAACAGGATCAGCATGGACTAGGTGCTGGGGGGAGTGAGGGAGAGGAAGCATGTAGGATGTCCCTTTGGTTTGCGCTTTGACCTACAGGTCTGGATGAATGGCATTGCCAAACTTCTCTGCAGGGAAGTAGAAGGAGCTGCTTGCCTGCCTTCCTTGCCCTGCTAAGTGCCATAAACAAATGATGAGTTGTGGACCATATCTTTTCCCCATAATGATGACAAATGAAAGGCTGGAAGCTACTTCTTGGCAGTCTTTGAGAGCACCATGAATTCCCCTCCTGAATTTATCAAGATAAAACATGTTAATGGATATTAATATTAGGTCACGGTAAATATGAATTCAGTTGTGTTTGAATCTATCACCAACTACCAGCAAAGCTTCACCATTATCCTTTTATATTTTTTTCTGGACAGAGCATGCAGTTAAAAATTTTCCTTTATGTGATATCTTGATTATGCATTCTGAAGAGAGAATACATTTTTGAGCAGTCATGAACAATAATATTCATAATACATTATAATTTATGAACAATCCATGCTTGAAGGCCTCTTGGCACTTAAGCAGAAAACAACGAAGATAGTAACTTATAATCAAACAAGACTGTATGCTCAAATAAATAAACTGCAGAGTTGATTTATAAATAAATGACTTTACCCAGGATTCATTATTAAGGCAAGGTCTTATATGAAAGGGACAAACACTTAACAGTCACAACTGAGTCACTGTTCTTTTTGTTTTGGGGCCTCAGAGCTTACTACTGACTCTGTACTCCGCCCTTACTCCAGGCAGAGTCAGGTAGGTGGAAGGCTGGGGATTGAACCTGGGTCAGCCAGGTACAAGGCAATTATCTTCATTCCTGTAATATCTGTCAGAACCCCAAAGTCAAAACTGTTCTGAACTCAAAGAATGTTGTGGTCATACTTTATTATATTGTTCTTTGTAGTCACCATCTCTCGTATTGAAGACTGTTAGCTGTGGTCAATCTGTGAGTCTTCATTTACCTCAATCCAGGATACAGGCTGACAACTTGGATTCATCCAGTCAATTCACCAGCTGACTTGTAGTCATATGAGTGACAGACCCCCCACCCTCCCAGGATTCACATGTAGCTTGTCTATGTTGGTGGTGGTGTGTATGGCTCAGGTGCTTACCTTTTGGTGTATCAGAAGATCCTGGGGGTGGGTGGGTGGGAAGAGCCAACACAGCTTTTAGCTTTGCAAGAAGAGATAGAGTTGCAAGGATAGATTCTCAGAGTAGAATAGAACAGAGGGAAAAAAGAAAGGTGGCACCCTTTGGTGGTTAGGAAGTTCTCAGTGGCACTGCGTGTTACTGGGGATTCACAATAGGAGTTCTAGGACTTCAATTAGGCCTTTAGATATCCTTATCCTTTACTACTCCTTTTTGATGAATTCTGCATGAATTCCACATGGCTTCCCTTTCAACATCTGGAAAATCACAAGATGTTCTTTTAACCTCTATTCTCTCTTTTTCCATTGTGTGTTGGTGTGTGTGTGTGTGTGTGTGTGTGTTTTGTTTTTGGGTCACACTGGCTGTGCTCAGGGGGGGTTATTCCTGGCTTTGTACTAAGAAATTGCTCTTGGTAGGCATGAAGGGATTCTGGGATTCAAATCACTGTCCATCCTGGATCGCCTTGCTTGCAAGGCAAATGCCCCACCACTGTGCTATCTCTCTGGCTCCTCCATTTCTATTTTTATTTTTCTTCAATAGCACCTGATACTTTACCATTAAATACTTCCAAAGCATATCCTATAGATATGTGTAATCACCACGACTACAAAGCTGTCATTAAACTTAAGAAAATTAATATTGGGGCCAGAGGCTGTCCAAGAGTTATGATTAATTTCCCCTCTGTAGTTTCTTTTTCTCTACTTGTATTTCCTTCAAATATGAAGTCAAGGCTAGAGACACATGTTTGGTGAGTGAATCAGCAAAGGGACTGTGGAAAATTGGGCAGTGCTCCACTATTGGTGCTACAAAGTTTGACCATTCAGCTTAGATGATCATCATCTGATTCTTCCATTGTAAACATACTCTTTTAGATGGAACCTCCCAAGTGGTGCTAAGGAATAGTTTCTCCTTGTGACACTATCTCTGTCAACATGAACCCCATGGCTCATTACTCTGCCTAGTTATACAGTGTGGGTTGCTGGAGCTCACCAGTGACATAGCAAGAGGTGTTCAGGGGGTCACACAGAACTGGAGATTGAACCCTGACCCCAACATATGCAAGGCATGAGCCCCAGCCTTTGAGTTATCACCCTAGTCCTAATATATATATATACATATATATATTGCAAATAATCTAAATTTTACCTCCCATAAATAGCTTAGTCTTGAAAAACCATTTTACCTTATTATTTCATTAGCTCCTGAAAATGTTTTTTTTTCTTTTGGGTAGGGAAGGTGTGCTTATATATATATACATAATATATATTGTTTATATATAAACAAACTCATTTCTCCTTTATCAACCCAAACTAACCTCTGTTTCCTATGGCATAGAATTTATCTCCTATTGGTCGGACACAGCATGGACTCAAAGGGCCAGAGGGATAGGCTGGTCAACTGCCTGTTACTTGGAGAACAATGGCTTCCATATTGACTCTAAGAGACTCAGATCAAGCTCTGCCCCAAGTATATCCAACCTTTTCTTACCCCACTGCTGTTCTTCAGGATGCTCCCCAGGTATGGCTTCTTTTCTATGCTCCAGGTTTGTAGGAGTGGTGGGTGTGGGGTAGTGAAAAAGGAGTGATAAACGGGTAAGGGCTAAGGACAACATCCAACCTGTTCAGGTGCCCACAGACAAAGCTTGTAAAATCCAACTGGCGGGGAAGCTCCTTGGTTTTTAACTGCCTGCTACCCCACAGGATTCAAACAGCCATGCAATGCCGCTTCGTTTCTAAGGAACTCACAGTATGAGAACCTCTGTGGACTTTATCCACACATATTTTTCACTTCTCACTCAGCCTGTCTTCTGGGCCATGAGCTCCTTAAGGTTCATGAAGCTCTCATACAGAGAATATAGTCACCATTCCCTTGTAGATAATGAAACAATCCCAGTGTGATGTATACTGATATTTGAAACTCTATTTATTCTTACTTGTTCCAATGTCTCTTATCAAATCAGTGCTTGTGTCATCAGGAACAAAACCTGGACCAGAAGAAATTGATACCCAAGTGCTCAACTCAGTGGCCCATTTGTTTAGCTGATCTAGCAGTTGAGGAAAAGGCAAGTTTCTAATTTCTGGATCACTTTTCTTTCTTATAATTATTAGTCCTCTGCGATATCTTTGGCAATCTCCCCCCGTCCTATTATCTTAAAAAAAACTATTTACTTAAGCACCAAGATTACAAATATGTTTATATTGGGTTTTAGTCATAAAAAGAAGTACACCCCCCCTTCACTAGTGCAACCTTCCCACCACCAATGCCCCCCATTTCCCTCCTCTTCCACCCCCTATCTGTCTTTGAGACAGGCATTCTGTTTCTTTCATTCACTACAGTTATAATAATAGTTGTTGGTACTATTACTATCTTTTCTCACTCTCATCTCTG
Source organism: Suncus etruscus (assembly GCF_024139225.1). Taxonomy (NCBI): domain Eukaryota; kingdom Metazoa; phylum Chordata; class Mammalia; order Eulipotyphla; family Soricidae; genus Suncus; species Suncus etruscus. The sequence continues at coordinate 28,568,573 of NC_064852.1, forward strand.
CCTGCACAGCCCATTTAAACATTGGCTGGGGATGCAGAGAAGGCTCAATGGATTGACTATATGTCAGAGCCTCAGCTCCATCTCCAGTACTTTCAGGTGCAATGAGCACCATGGGGAATGACTTGAACACCACCGGGTATTTCCCAAACACTGTACTTACTCCACCTCAATTTTTCATTTCTACTCAGACCACTGATTACAGAAAACACATCTCATGATACAGACCTCCCCCCATTTTTTTCTGTGCATCATGCCCATGCTGCACTATGAAATAGCTGAGCACCCAGGCCTCATGGAGCTGCGTGGAGGTGACCTGAGGTCCTGTGCCTGATTGCCAATTCCCGTAGACGCCCTCAGTTTTTAGTATAATTGAGGTGTCATGGGCTTTATTCTGTGATTTGTTATGGCCTCCTTGATTAAGTGGAGCTGACAGAGCCCGGTGTTTGTTCAGCAAACAAGAAGAAGGGGTGGTGTAGAAGTACAGCAGCCCAGCTGCCCTCTACCCTCCCTAGGTGTGGGGAACAAGGTGAGGCAAGTCTGCTTAACTTAGTGGCTGTGCCCTGGCCTTCTGCACAGCTGATCCCTGGCCTTCTTCCGGGTAGGGGAGCTACTTGTTTCATTTCCCATGTTATTCGAGGTTTCCTAGCTACTTAGAAAAGTTACAAGGAATGCAAGACCTAACCAGTTCTGCTAGGGAAAGTCAAGTCAAACAAAACATAATGCTGCCTGTTGGCAAAAATCAATCGTGGAGACCAAAGATGATAACCTGCAAGAGTGGAGAGGTTTTGTGCTTCAATCCAAGTGGTACTGAAGCAAGTCAAGGTTCACTTGCATACTATTGATTTGACAATTCATCAAGATGTACATTTTAGGGGCAGGAGATATAGCACAGAGGTAGAACATTTGTCTTGCAAGCAGCCAATCCAGGATGGACGGTGGTTCAAATCCCGGCATCCCATATGATCCCCTGAGCTTGCCAGGAGCAATTTCTGAGTGCAGAGCCAGGAGTAACCCCTGAGCGCCACCAGGTGTGACCCAAAAACCTAAAGAAAAAAATGATGTACACTTTAGATATATTACTCTTTTTAGATGATAATCATATCCAATTTCTTCTTCTGAAGATAGTTTGTTATGATAAAAAGAACAAGTCCAGGGTCACCACACATGCTGCACATTTTGGTTCTCTTCCCTTCTTCTCTAAGTTTGTCACCATTTAGTACTAAAGTCATCATCATCCCTCTGTTGGCTCTTTTTCTTCCTGGCATTTATCATCTTTTAAAGGTATCTTATTTACAAACAAACCTCTTGGCTTTTTAACTGCTTCTCACCATGAAAACACGATTGTTTTGGTATAAGTTCATGTTGATTTAGTGACTAAAAGAGACTGAGCTGGTACTTAATTAACTGGCACTAATATTTAAGCTCTAAGATGGGGTGTTTCTTACCAGGTCAATGTGAGGAAATGAAACTGTTTGTGGTAAACTGTGTCCAGAGTTAAGTTGACATTAACCAGACCATAGTCCTACAAATAAGCCAGCACATGTGAAGCCATGTTTACACTTCAGCAGAGTGGGCCTCACGTCAATTTAGGGGCTGTCAGAGATTTGCTGGGCAGAGAAATAAGATCCAACAAATGAAGGGCTCATTGGCAAGAATTTCCGAAGCATCTTGGAACCTGTGAGAGTCTATTCCAAGGAGCCACTGGCAAAAATGGCTTAGATGGGGACTATAATATGAAACTGGGGTTCCAACTGGTAGGAAGGGCACAGAATAGAAAAAAAATTAGAATTAGAAAGAGGCTATGATTTGGAAAAATTTTAGACAGATCAGCTCAGGGATTACAAAAATTAATTTTGCTTTCCAGTGGATATCAATCAAGTAGAACTAGACACTTAAATATATTATTTTTTACTATAAAACTGTGATTTACCAAGTTTTTGATACAGTCCCTTCATGTATTAAATATTTAAACACTAATCCCACCACCATCTTTCCTTGACCAATGTCCCCAATTTCTCACCCACTACCATAGGCCTCACAAATTTACTTCATATTGGTAAGTGCAAATTTGTAAGCAAAAATTTACTTCATATTGTTTTGACACAAAGACAAATGAAATGATTAAAATTTAGATCAACAAGGTTCAACTTGAAATGATTGCTATATCTCCTCGGTGTTATTGAAGTTAGTGTGTAATGATTTACCAGGCTATCGTTGGTGCTAGTTGAGCCTTCTATATTGCTGTTTAAGCTCACTGAACTGGTAGATTTCTATGTAACTTTCTGTCAGATTTCCTGTGATACTACTGGTTGACACTATTATATAATTTTGAGGAGTCACAGCTTGTAGCCTTGAGGATATATAGATTTGAAATGAATTTGGTGACTTACTAAGGCTAAGTTGCACAACTTAACTGGGCTGTTGCTATAGGAGGTTATAGGCTGTGTCACTGGGCTACTATGGCTCATGTAGAAAGGGGACTCTGTCTCCAGACATTCTGAAATTGCCATCGAGAGATCAGCCTAGAACAGACTACCTGGGAAGGATCAGCAAGCACTATTTTCTTTAAAGCCTAGACATTTTTTTTTTTTTTTTGGTTTTTGGGCCACACCCGGTGACGGTCAGGGGTTACTTCTGGCTATGTGCTCAGAAGTTGCTCCTGGGGGACCATATGGGACGCCTGGGGAATTGAACCGCGGTCCGTCCTAGGCTAGCAAGGCAGGCATCTTACATCTAGCGCCAGCATGCCGGCCCCAAGCCTAGACATTTTTAATTTTTAGAATTTTTTTTTTGGTTTTTGGGGTGCACATTTAGTTGTTCTTAGGGCTTACTCCTAACTCTAGACTCAGGTATCACTCCTGGTGGTATTTGGAGGACAATATGGGGATTGCACCTTGGCTAGCTGTGTGCAAGGCAAGCACCCTGCCCACTGTTCTATCTTTCCTGTCACTGGAGATACTTTTAATGGAGAATCTTGTTATTGAAGGAGTGGAGGACAGATATTTGATTACCTTCTTCCACTGCACTGGGCATTCCTCATAACAGACCCAAGATAGCAACTATGTCCACATGGAGAAGCCCTTAAATAGCGATCCTGGCTAATATGCAGAGATCTAACATCCCTGCAAAATAAAAAGTTTTTTTTATGGATATCTGTTTCTCCACAAGCAAAAGATTTATCAGCATTTCTGCATATTTCAGTTATCTCCTGGAATTTAAAGTCTGAAAGTAGTTTGGCTCCCTGCCCCACCCCCATCCCCATTGAATGATCTCTTAGCTCCTGTTGGCTATGTCTGACAGCCAATCACTCTTGGGCTCTGGGCCAATTTCTTTAATGAATCTCTCTAATTTAATTCATATTTTTCCCACCTCTCTATTAAGGACTACCCAGGCTCACAGATAATGGAACCAAACACAGTTAATTACTGTTCTTTCATCAAATACTACAAACTCCTGAAGACCTTGGCAGATGGGTGCCCTGGCTGATTACCCTACACCCCAATAGTGAACAATCAACACCAAATTTGTGGATAGCTTCCTGTCTCTGAGCTGGGCTGGTACCTTGGGGGAGACAAGCTCTGTCACTGGGGCTGCGTCAGTTTTTCCACACCAATGGACTCAGCTCTCTAGCTATATCTCATGCCTTGACACTGGATGTCAGAGAAGGGTAACGGTTGTCTCAATTTAGAGGCTCAGGTAGCGACTGACACCCTGGACCCATGTTTTATAGCAAAGGTGAAGTATGACTCTGTTCCCACCGCACACATATATTACAATAAAAGGGGTGTGCGGGACTGGTGTTTTTAAAGGCCAATCATAAAAGATGAATAACGAGGCAGTTTAAAGCTAAAAGACAGCTGCCAAGCTCTGTGGCTGTGATGGATGCCAAACGCTCCATGTGGAGAGAACCCATTCCTCCGAGACCACCATCCAAAAAATTAATTACTACAATTCAGCATCTTTAAATGTGCCACTTAATATACTGCTACCATAATTAAATTTCCAGCCCTGTGACCTTGAGACCATTTCCTGAGATAATAAATGAGATCAAGGTTTAATCGATGCGGATGCAAGTAGAAACTGTCCAAGGGTGCAAAGAGTCTGAAGAGGAGACAAGGTTGGGGGCAGGATGGGGTCCTGGAGTGGAGCATGGTGGAAGGGAGGGTTACCCCCATCTGGGAGAGGCCATCTCTTCCAGTGTCTGTGTTCCAGGTAGAGTGACATGGGGTATTGCATGAATTGGGAGTGGTCTGGGATCCTGGTCTGTGTGGTGTTGCTGAGAACTGTTGACCCAGGGAGACTATTTCTGTGTGCTGGAGCCTATTTTCTGCAAAAGGGGAGCTCTCCACAACTCTCCGTAGTTTCAGTACACTTCCAGTTTTTGTTTTGTTTTTGGGTTACACCCAATGGCACTCAGGGTTTACTACTAACTATGTGCTCAGAAATTGCTCCTGACTCAGGAAACCATATGGGATGCTGGGGATCAAACCCAGGTCTATCCCGGGTCAGCGTCAAGTAAGGCAAATGCCTTACTGCTGTGCCATCACTCCAGCCCCATCCTACCTGCCTTCTTCTCTACTGCTATACAACCTGCCACACTTTGGACACACCGTAGTTTATGCAGCTAATGGATCTCTCATGCAGATGATCAGGGAGTGTTGCATGGTGGCAGAAGTTTAATAGGGCTTCTCTCTTGCTGAGGTCTCCTAATTATGCTTAGGATAATGCTATTCCTAGGATTCCTTAGGATGCTGTTCTTAGTTCCTGACCAAAAAAAGAGCAGAAAAGGCAAGGATGATAATGGAGAGTCTGCAAAGCATGCAACTCCAGTTCTCTATAGCCAGTCATTGGTGCTGGATCCCAGTTTCAGTTAAACTAGGGATCCCTAAACTAGCATCTGTGCTGGAGACTGTTCCTTGTCTTCACTTTGCTCAGAACATTGTAGAGAAATGGAAAGAAAACATTTGACCACAGTGTCTCATATACATAAATAGATAAGGTTTTATTTTATTTTTATTTTATTTTATTTTATTGGCTTTGCATTGTATTAGTCCTGATTTAAGGTAGAGTAAGAGTACCTGATGGTTGATTGGCCTTTGTAGTGTACCCTTTCTTTAATACAGATATACAAGCATTAATTCATTGTAGCTAGAGAAGAGTTTTTTTTTGTTTTGTTTTGTTTTTGTTTTTGGGTCACACCCGGTAGCGCCCAGGGGTCACTTCTGGCTCTACACTCAGAAATCACTCCTGGCAAGCTCAGGGGACCATATGGGATGCCGGGATTCGAACCATCGTCCTTCTCCATGGAAGGCAAACGCTTTACCTCCATGCTATCTCTCTGGTTCCAGAGTTTGATTACATTAACCTTCTCCCTAAATAAGTATTAAATGAATTCTTTTTTTTTATTCTTTTTTTATTTTTGGGTCCTACCCGGCAGTGCTCAGGGGTTACTCCTGGCTCTATGCTCAGAAATCGCTCCTGGCAGGCTCAGGAGGCCATATAAGATGCTGGGATTTGAACCACCGACTTTCTGCATGAGAGGCAAATGCCTTACCTCCATGCTATCTCTCTGGCCCCTTGAATGAATTCTTAATGCACATACGTACACTTTATGTCTAACGCAGTGGATCTCAACTGGAACAGATTTTGTATATTGAAGACATTTGGCAATCTTTGTAGACTTTTTGTTTTTGTATTGGTTTTTGGTTCATACCTGGTGGTGCTCAGGGGCTACTCTTAGCTCTGTGCTCAGAAATCAATCCTGAGACCACTCCACATGCCAGGATTTCTGGGTCTTTGACTGGTATGTTGGGGGCTCTGGGCAGGACAGCTAGCCACAGGTCCCCTGGGCTGAACTCCTAGTCCAGGGGGCCAAGATCCCCCCAAACCTGGTGGGTCTTCAGGGCCACGCCTGGTTAATCGGGCCCTGGGGGGAGGAGGGGGAGAAATCCCGCCCTATGCATCCCAAAACTGCAGAACCGCGCGGGGGCTAGTGCCCCCGCGCGTACTTCATATATTAAGAGTATTCCTATTGTTATGTTACGTTTTACGTATCCAGAATCTTTATTTTGTATCGTGCCCTTTCCCACATCCCTACAAAGCTCTTTTTTATTCCTTTACTCTCTATCCCCCCCAAACATCTCTAATCTACATTACTCTTTTTTTTTTTTTTTTTTTTTTTTTGGTTTTTGGGCCACACCCGGTGACGCTCAGGGGTTACTCCTGGCTATGCGCTCAGAAGTCGCTCCTGGCTTGGGGGACCATATGGGACGCCGGGGGATCGAACCGCGGTCCGTCTCCTAGGCTAGCGCAGGTAAGGCAGGCACCTTACCTCCAGCGCCACCGCCCGGCCCTACATTACTCTTTTTAATTAGTAGTGTACAAGCGTTATCACAGACCAAAGCCGTGCATTGTGTGTAACAACCCCAAACTGTTTCAAGATACATAAAATGGACACGTATTTCTTTAGAATATTTTGTTTTTTTTCTCTGACAGCTATAATTCTTACTAAATGTTGTCTTATATAGTGATGATTCTAACCGCTTTTCTCCTTCTCTTTTTGAGCTGTTTAACAAGGAATCTTAGAGAAAGAGTCCTCCAGATTAATGCTTATGATTGAACCATAATTGTTCTTATCACCCCCTTATGGGCCAAGAACACCACGTGGCATTGCTCCTTTTTTGCATAGGCACATTAAAATGGGAAAATACTATACATATAAATAAGATCCTATCTAATAGAGATTGGTACAGACAAATCTTATAGTGCAAATGGACCTTACACCCTGAACATTGACATAACGACCTGGCACAGACCTCAGAAGAAAGGGCATTTCCCTGAACCAGGGAAGCCATCCACAAAACATCCAGGCTGGTCTATAGCATCACCTGGAAGCAATCCTCTACCAAGGAAGACTCTACACTGCTCAGACATTGTCCTGCTCAAAAGAGACTTCCATTAACACTGAGAAGACTTAACAACAACGATTTGCTTACAGGACAGGGCTCCCTGCATTGCCCTTTGATTGTAAGGTGAAACCAGAGGACGCTCCACATCCTGACTTCAATGTTGGATATACAGATTCCAGGATCTTAAATACAGAAGCTTGATACCAACAACAGAGACTGTGTGAAAAATATAAGTGTGTTGGCACTACAGACAATGTCTTGGATTGGACGATCTAGCTTGCCTGGAGCCTAGAGTTGGTCTTGTGCCAGGAACCATCAGGGATCGTGTCTTTTTGTATTTAGGCCAAGGTTATTTCTTTCCATGTCCCTCATATTTTGGTGGGCCTATGCAAACAACAATTGCCACTCTAACACCATTTTTGCTGTGCTCCTTTGACTCTAATCCTTAAAAAGAACCCAGTTAAGATTTGAGGTCAACTTAAGCTAATATGCATGAATATGGAAATGTAAAAAAAATGCTATGCCTGTAATGTTTAAGGAGTTATGTAAGTTTTATGGCTTTAGATTGCCTTGTGTGCTGTTAAGAAATATTATAGTGTGTTACAATCTGAATGTTCTTTGGATGAAATTTCAAAGTTGGGATATCAGCAAGGGGACTTCTGAGAATTATGTTATGTATTGTCCTTCCACTGTAACTTTACCTTGTCCTCTTTCTTTGCATCCTTGTTCTCATAATTAAAAATAAAAAAAATTAAAAAAAAAAAACAGAAATCAATCCTGACAGGTTCAAGGGACTGAGATGCAGGGGATCTAACTTGGGTTGGTCTCTTGCAAGACAAATACCCTACCCACTGTACTATTGCTCTGGCTTCTTTGGAGACTTTTTGATGATCACAACATAGGTGGGAGAATTACTGGCATTTGGGATGAGAGATGTTGCTCAACATCTCACAAGATTAAAGAGATAATGCCCCTGAAGTCCTGCTTTAATTTGATGTAAACAGTGAAAAAATACATAAACATACTCTATTCCATGTCTGTCCCACCTCTGTAATTGGTGTACCAAAAACACTTTCAAAGATTATTTTTATTAAGACATCACTATGAAGCAGATTAGTGGTGGCATAATGTAAAATGATGCTCATGGACTAAAGCACGCATCTAGTACATCAGAATCTTGAGGCATCATTTTAGGGGTTCACAGGTAACAGGCAAACAGGTATTAGAGGGAATAGGATAACAATGAAAGATTTTGCAGGGCGGGGAGAAAACTGAGCACAAATTGAACTCTGAAAGACATACAGAAATGAAAAAATAAGGGAGAAGAAGCAGGAAAAGCTCAGGAATGATTCAGAAAACAGAAGAACTGAGACAGTGATCAGTTAATGTTGAGATCACTGAATTCTGGTGAAGCAATATAACTTATTGAAATTTACTTACAAGTGAGGTGAGAGAAAGTACGTGTTCAAGAGAGAACAGGAGCTTCTTTAGAGTAGAAAAAGCAAAGCTATATATGTATATATGCATATATACATATATATGTAGAGAGAGAGACAATTGAGATACCTGTTCAAGTGAGAATGCAGACTTAAAGAGCTCATGCTCATTCACTAAAGTTTGAATAAAAGTTTTTTAGGAAAGTAGAGGAAAGAATTTAAGGAGGTTGCTGTAGGCAATAAAAAAGAGAAAATACAGGGGCCGGAGAGATAGCATGGAGGTAGCACATTTGTCTTGCATGCAGAAGGATGGTGGTTTGAATCCCGGCATCCCATATGGTCCTCAGAGCCTGCCAGGAGCGATTTCTGAGCATAGAGCCAGGAGTAACCTCTGAGCTCTGTCGGGTGTGACCCACCCCCCAAAAAATATATTTTTTTAATTTTTTAAATATTTTTATTTATTTAAACATCTTGATTACAAATATGATTATGATTAGGTTTCGGTCATGTAAAGAGCACCCCCCATCTCCAGTGCAACATTTCCACCACCAATGTCCCAAATCTCCCTCCATCCCACCCCCCACCTGTACTCTAGACAGGTTTTCCAGTTCCCACATTCATTCTTTTTTTTTAAATATATTTTTAAAGTAATATGATCATATTTGGGTTACAGTCATAACCAGAATACCCCCCTTCACCAGTGTAACATTACCCCCTTCCCCCTTCCCATCCCTGCCTGTATTCGAGACAGGCATTTTACTACAATTGTTTTTAAGTTCAGTAAGTTGTATTCTTTTTCCTTAAAGGATAAAAGTAAAAAAAAGTAAAGGTGTGATAGTAGCAATCACCGTTGTTTGCATAGGTCCAGAAAAATGGGGAAAATGGAAAAAAATCCTTGACCTGATTACTAAAAAGGCCTCACCTCAGTTTATTGGCATAAGACAGACTCTGGGTTCCAGGCAAATCAGTCCGTTCAACTCCAGTCATTCTCAAGGTCCTGGTGAAACTTTTTCACACTTTAGCTGTTGGTATCAGATTCTTATATTTAAAGACTCTGGATTCTGTGCATTTCTTTCATCAATGTCAGGCTGATGTGGAGCATCCTCTAGTTTCAGCATACCATTAAATGCGGAGCGATCTGCCCTGCATGCAGACTGTTGCTGAGTCGTCTGGGTGTTGGGAGCACTCTTTGGAGTAAGTCACTGCCAAAGCAGTGGTAGGTCTTCCCTGGTAGAGGCTTGGATCCTGGTAATGTTAAAGACAATTGTGGTTGTTTCCATAGATGGTATCCATTGTTCAGGTGTGTATGGGCGATGTCCATTCTTCTGAGACCTGAGCCAAATCATTATGCCAATGTTCAGGGTAAAAGGCCTAATTACATTACCAAATTTGTGTCCCCATCTCTATTAGATAAGAACTTGTTTGCATATGTATTATGCCTATGCAAAAGAGAAGCAATGCCACAAGATATTGTTGATGCATCTGGGGGCTAACGAATAAAGTCCAACATTCCCCATAACTTGGTACAAACTTGAAATCTATACAGAGATACTCTTCTACCAGTATTGCTTATAAAACAGATCTCAAAGAGGGAAAATCAAACAATCAAATAACAAATCCAGTGGGCAAAATTGTCACTATATGAGGATATTCGATAAGAGTTATAGATGTTAAGAGAATACATCTGAGATATATAAAGGACATACACGTGACCCTTTTATGTTTTAGAAATAGTCAAGAAGGAGGGGGGTGTTTCAGAGACACCACTTTGGTCTGTGATTGGACAAATAAAGAGAGCATGGAGCCATGTCCTCCACTTGTTGCCTGCTGAAGCTTCCGACTCCCCGAGAGGCTTTTGCTTCCTAATTGCTGGAAGTTGAGAGTTCAGCAGTCTCCTCTCAGCCCCTTGCATGAACAAGAAAACCTGGGGTCTCTTTTAAATTGCACCTCATTGGAACCCACTTGCTGGGACCCTGAGCAGGTGTCCAGGAATAACCCTGGGACGGGGAGGAAGGAGAGAGAAGGCTGTGGGGGGGCAACCGAGGCTGCATCTTCACCTAATCTTGGCCAAAAAGCCTACAGCATGAAACCTTGCCGTGACGCATTGCCTGCAGAAGCTTCAGACTCCACCCAAAAATTACTGTGAAAGATATGTAATCCACCTTGGACAAAACAAAAATCATTAGTACAGAAAATGTTAAACGTGTGGTAACAAGAGATGGGAGTGAGAGAGTAAAGGAAATAAAGGAGCACATGGACAATATTCAGAAAATGACTAGCAGATGAAGCACAATGGTATCCATATATTTCTTATAATGTTCTGCCCCCGCACGGTTTCGCAATGGACAGGTTTAATAAGGAAACTTCCCTGATAAGTACTAATGCCAGAACCTATTGTGACCAATGTCCTGCACCCCTTTCCTAGGCCTGGTTAAAGCAGCCTTTGGCATGGCGGAGGGCTGCCAAACGCCATGCTGGCAGGACCTCCTGGCTCGGCTCCCAGGAAGGAAAGAGGTTCTTCCCTTCCTGAGCCTGAAGGCCGGGAGGTCGGAGCCCCCTCCCCCAGACCCTCCTTTTGGAGGTGGGAGGGAAATGGGGCAAGCCTAGGAACACCAATAAACTCCTGCAAGGGACCCACCTCGCTGGTTTGCCCCCGCCATGTGGCCAGGCAAAGCAAAGAAAATTTAGACTGTTTAGATTCTCCTTTCAGCAATTATACTACAAAGGAGAATAGAGAAATCATGCTAACTTAGAAAGGATTTGAGAAACTCCTTTGCCTCTCTGCTTTTCAGGTGGGAGATGTTATAATATGATGGCATGCCAATGGTGATGCTACACTAAAGACACAGGTGATACAAGAGGGAAGACGACACTGTTTTCACCCAATATTTGACTTGGGTATAGGAGATGGGGTTTAGGGCACAAAGGAAAGGTTGACTAACCCCCAAATCCAAATGGTTCATCCACGTTAGTTATATGTTGCTGTCTTCAAATTTAGCAACCTCAAACCACAATAAAACCCATCAAAATTTCAGTAGCTGAGCTGGGTGTTTCTAGCACAGAGTTCCTCTTGGGGTTGAGTCAGGTTGTTGTCCAATGCTTCTGGTGTCTGGAGGCTTGGCTGAAGAGGCTCCTTGAATCCACAGTCTGCCTGTCAGAAACAGTATCTCCAGTCTTAGTCAAGGGGAGGGGGTTTCAAGCAAGCTGTGAAAGTCTTTTGAACTATTAGAGAATCTACAGATGATATAATTTTAGACCCCACTTAAAGAAAGATAGGAAGGAAATCTGTAGGCATGGGCATAGATACCCATACATATGAGTATCTATAGATAGATCTATAGATATGGGTATCTTGAGGCATGGACATATATACTAAGTGGAGGTGGAGATAAAAATGGAAGAGGTTCTTTCCTGATTTCTGTTTTATTTGACATTCAATTATGAAATCCATTCCAAGGGGAGATAAAGTCTTGGAAGATCTGATGTGATGGGGAATAGGGAAATTTACTTATCAGAATGGGGACAGTGAATAGATTTGCAGGCATACTAAGGAGGATCGTTTGAAGAGAATAGGTCAAGTTTGTAGAAAAGCTTTGACTTCCTCAAAGAGAAACTAAGACATTTCTGACTTTATATACTAAAATAATTCTTACTCCCAGAATAATACTTACTTGAATGGATGTGAAGAAGAGGGTAGCAGGATGACATAGTTAATTTAAATATTGCCTGTCAAGTGGTAGTCAGTCAAAGTAGATATAGAATGGCTAGGGGAGGGAAGTAATGAGATTTAAAAGGGGACACATCAGGTCACCTCATTTTTGACCCTATGTTGATGCCTGGATAGATGACAGCTTCTGTTTGACTAGTTTCCCTCATCAACTTTTGTTGCTGTTGTTGTTGTTGTTTTTTTGGCTACAAGTGATGGTGCTCAGGACTTACTCTTCACTCTATACTCAGAGATAACTTATGGTTATGTGCTCAGAAGGGACCACATGTGATGCTGAAAGATGAAACTCAGGTCAGCCAAGTGCAAGGCAAGTGCCTAGTTCACTGTACCATCTCCCCGCTCTTGGCACAGGCCCTTGAGCATGGGAAAGAGTCCTATATGCAACGAGTGAAACTCTTTCAAGAAAACTTGAAGCATCTACCAGGCTCCTTCAGAAGGAAAATCTACACTAAGCGTGAGGTTGGATAAACTGCTTCCAATGCTTCCTCCAGCTCTCCAATTCTGTGGTCTGGTCATCTGGGGTCTTTTCACTGAACAAATATTTATTGAGCTCCTGCAGGATGCTACTCACTGAGCATTGAACATCTCTTCTCCATCACTTCAGGCCTGCACAGTCTCACTTCTCCTACTACCTACAGCTGCTGCCCCTGGTTTTCTACAGATTCCAGCCTGCCACAGACATAAGCCTCTTGACTGTGCTTCCCCCACAGACCTGCAATTTTGCCCTCTTCATGTCCTACTGCTTATGTTGCTCTGAAGTTAAATTATTGGCTCCCTGGATGAAACCACTTGTGATTCTTGCCAAGTTACTGGAATGGTACAGGTGCTAATATTCTATGAAACAGTCTTTGAGCAAAAGGACATGGAGTAGATGGAGAAAAAATTTCTCCTTTGAGAGAAGGAAACTGAAATCATTTTTGTAAGGCTCCTCAGAAAATTCCAGAAGGTTAATGTGATAAATGTAGCTATGGCTAACTTGAAGATACAGTCTTGGGCAGGAGAGGAGAGATAGTACAGAAGTTAAGATGCTTTTCTTGCTTTGAATCCCAGCAGGCATCACTTCTGAGTGCAAAGTCAGAAATAGAAGTCTTCCCAGTATGGCCTCATACTCTCAGTTCCCCCAAAGTATAGATGCAATTATGTATGACCTCTCTCTTCTCCTTGTTCATATGCTTTGCGTTTTGTTCTTGCTTTCTGGTATCACACTACATATTAAACACTTGTGAGGAACTTTTGTCTTAGGTTCTACTTTTAGGGAAACTCAAACTAACATAAGTTGGGTTAGGGTGAGAGGAACATGGTATTGATCAAAACCAGTATAGTAACTGTCTTTAAGGATGTATATATCCATGTTATGAAAGCTTCTCTTTCCCCAGAGATGAACAAGAGAAACACATTGTGCTTGGTCATAGAGTATATGATAAATATTCAATTCTTCAGGGCATCTCTAGAAAATGTCCTTTCATGAAATGGTACATTATGAAAGAATAATGCTATTCATAGCTCATTATCAGACTCTAAGACAAACAAGCGAATCAATTCTTTGAGGTCTCCGTTCAACAGGTATCATATATTTTATGATCCTGGAAAATGGAGCCAGGGGATTCCAAAGGTGGAGCATGTAGCCTCTGTCCCCATCCCCCCCTGAGCAGGGCACTGATTACCAGACCTGAATTTCAAGTTGAATTAATCAACTTGAAAATATCATTCTAGGGGCCGGTGAGGTGGTGCTAGAGGTAAGGTGTCTGCTTTGCAAGCGCTAGCCAAGGAAGGACCATGGTTCGATCCCCCGGCGTCCCATATGGTCCCCCCAAGCCAGAGGCAATTTCTGAGTGCTTAGCCAGGAGTAACCCCTGAGCATCAAATGGGTGTGGCCCATTTTTATGCCCATTTGATGCTCAGGGGTTACTCCTGGCTAAGCACTCAGAAATATATATATCATTCTATAGTTCTCTGGTTCATGGGCTTATGTGAGTTTTTTTGTGTTACTTTAAATTACTTGTCTATTAAAGTTTTTTTTAACAAATATAAATTACTTAAAGATTATGTATTACATAATTGACATAGTTGATCATAACATTTGTATTCAGCTAAGAGAGAGTGCTCTAGTCTGTCAAACTATAATTTTTTTTTTTTTTTTTTTTGTTTTTGGGTCACACCCAGCAGCTCCTGGCTCTAGGCTCAGAAATCGCTCCTGGCAAGCTCGGGGGACCATATGGGATGCCAGGAATTGAATCACTGTCCTTCTGCATGCAAGGCGAATGCTTTACCTCCATGCTATTTTATTTTCTTGCTATGCTCATCTGAGTTTTCTTTTCTATTTTTCTTTCAGTTTTTGTTCTTTTGCAAGTTATCTTCGAATCTTTTCAAAAGCAACATGTACATTCATCTTTCACTTTACTAGCTGTATTGTGTTTCATTATATACATAATAATATGAGCATTTTTGTGTAAATGTCATTTTTATGTGAAAATGTCTATTAAATGTTTAGAAAAAAACCTGCATCAAGGACAACATCAGAACCCTGATGACACACACATGAGCTTTAACTTTTTAAATTTTTGTTAGGGGAGAGCAGTTTGAGTCACTGTTGGTGGGCTGCAATTTGACAAGTTTCTCTGATTTCTCATGCAATATCCCTCATTCCTTTTCTTTCTCAGAATTCTCCATGAATAAATTTCTTTGTCCTGGGACTTTGTCTCTTTCTGGACACCTTCATGCCAGATATCACTCCCACTTTTTGTTTTCTTCTGATTGATTTCTTTGATAGTAGATTCTTGAGTTTGCTTTATTTTGCCTTCCTCTTTCTCCAGACTATAATTTTCACTTAATTCATTATTTTGATATTAATTTTATAAGTCAACCTAGCAGTTGTTGCTTAATACAGATAATCTTCCCGCCAACCCCGACCGCGCGAACGGCTCCATTTCTCCGGCTGGGGTCCCCTAGCCCCCGGCACGGTAAGGACGCCCCTCCCGCCAGCCCCGACCGCGCGAACGGCTCCATTTCTCCGGCTGGGGCCCCCTAGCCCCCGGCACGGTAAGGACGCCCCTCCCGCCAACCCCGACCACGCGAACGGCTCCATTTCTCCGGCTGGGGTCCCCTAGCCCCAGACAGAGTAAGGACGCCCCGCCCGCCAGCCCCGACCGCGCGAACGGCTCCATTTCTCCGGCTGGGGCCCCCTAGCCCCCGGCACGGTAAGGACGCCCCTCCCGCCAGCCCCGACCACGCGAACGGCTCCATTTCTCCGGCTGGGGCCCCCTAGCCCCCGGCACGGTAAGGACGCCCCTCCCGCCAGCCCCGACTGCGCGAACGGCTCCATTTCTCCGGCTGGGGCCCCCTAGCCCCCGGCACGGTAAGGACGCCCCTCCCGCCAGCCCCGACCACGCGAACGGCTCCATTTCTCCGGCTGGGGCCCCCTAGCCCCAGGCACAGTAAGGACGCCCCTCCCGCCAACCCCGACCGCGCGAATGGCTCCATTTCTCCGGCTGGGGTCCCCTAGCCCCAGACAGAGTAAGGACGCCCCGCCCGCCAGCCCCGACCGCGCGAACGGCTCCATTTCTCCGGCTGGGGCCCCCTAGCCCCCGGCACGGTAAGGACGCCCCTCCCGCCAGCCCCGACCGCGCGAACGGCTCCATTTCTTCGGCTGGGGCCCCCTAGCCCCCGGCACGGTAAGGACGCCCCTCCCGCCAGCCCCGACCGCGCGAACGGCTCCATTTCTCCGGCCGGGGTCCCCTAGCCCCAGACAGAGTAAGGACGCCCCGCCCGCCAGCCCCGACCACGCGAAGGGCTGCTTCGCTCCTGCTGGGGTCCCCGTGTCCCCGGGAAGGTAGGGAAGGTCCGCCCACCCACTCCGACCCCACGAACGGCTGCCCTCCTCCTTCTGGGGCTCCTTTGCCCACGGGAAGGTAGAGAAGTTACGGTCACTCACGCAGACAGCGTGAACGTGCCCCGCCCCCCGTCGAGAATCTCCTACCTCCCAGAAATAGCTGGCAACAATAAGGCAAAGCAACGAATCAGACCACAGAAGGAGCACAAGAGGAGCCAAACCGCAACAAGCCCACCCAACAGTACCACTAGATCCACCCTCAGGAAGGGGACCCATTCCCACACCACAGGGGATCAAAACAGGCTGAAAGTGGAAGAAACAGCACTCTAAAGCACAGCAATAAACACAAGGAAATATGGGTAAATCAAAGAGAACCCTAAGATCTGAAGATATGGAGACAAACCTTAACAAGTTTCCAAGTCCGCCAAAACACACAGATCTATGGGAAAGCAACCTAAAAGCAGCAATGAAGAAGGAAACGCAAGAACTAATTAAAGAAATGAGAGAAACTTTAGCTACCGAGTATAAAACAGCTATGGAGGAACAAATCACCCAAATTAAAGAAGAAATGTTAAAGAGTATGAGAGAGTCCATACAAAAAGAAGTGAAGGAATTAACAGACAAAGTAACAAGCCTTACTAGCAGAAACACAGAGTTGGAGAAGCACATCGAAGAACTCGAAGGAAAACTGCAAACAAAAAATGACCAAGAAACCAACAAAGAAATAAAAGGCAAAGCACTGGAAGGAAAAGTCCAGTACCTAATGAACAAGGACAAAAGAAACAATCTAAGAATCGTGGGTATACCAGAAGGGGAGGAAATAGGGAAAGGAGAAGAACAAGTAGTCAGAGACATAATAGCAGAGAACTTCCCCACCCTTTGGAATGAAACTTCAGGGCAAATCCAGGAAATCAAGACAGTTCCTGGTAAAATAGATCCTAATAAAACTACACCAAGACATATAGTAATCCAAATGGCAAAAAACAAAGAGAAAGAGGAACTTCTTAAGGCAATAAGAGAGAAAAAAAACCTCAAGTACAAAGGTAGGGACATAAGAATCAAACCAGATCTCCCAATCGAAATAATCCAAGCAAGGAGACAGTGGAATGACATATTTAAATGACTGAACGAAAGAAACTTCCAACCTAGAGTCCAATATCCGGCAAAATTATCATTCATATGGGAGAACAGACTGAAAACATTTTCAAACAAGACCGAACTAGAACTATTTGTCCAAACAAAACCGATCCTAAACGACCTACTCAGAGATGAATTACACAATCCAAACCCCCGATTGTAACAAAAGCCACCCTACACAACACAACCACACAACAGTCCTCTCTCTCAATAATCTCCCTAAATGTTAATGGACTAAACTCTCCAATTAAAAGACACATAGTAGAGAACTGGATTAGGAAAAATAAACCGGACTTCTGCTGTCTACAAGAAACACACCTACAGCTACAGGATAAGCATAGGCTAAGAATCAAAGGATGGAAAGTAATTATTCAGGCCAATGGAAAACAAAAAAGAGCAGGGACAGCCATTCTCATATCAGACCAAATTGCATTCAACCTCAAGAAAGTGGTCAGAGACAAAGAGGGTCACTACTTACTGATCAGGGGAACATTAGATCAAGAAACACTAACCCTGGTCAATATCTATGCACCTAATGTAGAACCAGCAAAATATGTGAGACAACTGCTGGCAAACCTGGAGAAACACATGAAGGGAAATGTGATAATAGCAGGGGACCTAAACACTCCACTATCACCACTGGACAGATCCACCAAACAGAAAAATAGCAAAGAAATAAGAGCTCTGAATGAAAAATTAGAAGATTTAGGGCTAATAGACTTATATAGAGCCCTCCACCCCCAGAAAGTAGAATACACATTCTTCTCAAGCCCACATGGAACCTTCTCCAGAATAGACCATGTTTTAGGATACAAAGCCAACCTATATAAGACCACAAAGGTAAGGATCATTAGAAGTACCCTCTCAGATCACTATGCAACAGAGCTCAAAATCGATGTCAAGAAGAAGCAATGGAGAAAAACTAATACCTGGAGATTAAACAACATGCTGCTCAACAACAGCTGGATCAAAGAACAACTCAAGGAAGAAATAAAAAGATTCCTTGAGACAAATTACAATGAAGAGACAACATGTCAAAATTTATGGGACTCAGCAAAAGCAGTAATTAGGGGGAAACTCATAGCAATACAGGCCTATGTCAAGAAACAGGAAAATAACAAAACCAACAGTTTAAAAGATCACCTCAAAGAATTGGAACAACAGCAACAGAGAAATCCAACCACATCCAGAAGGCAAGAAATAATAAAAACTAGAGCAGAAATAAACAACATAGAAACTAAGAAAACAATACAAAAAATCAATGAGACCAGGTGTTGGTTCTTCGAAAAAATAAACAAGATAGACAAACCATTGGCAAAACTCACCAAAAAAAAGAGAGAAAACACCCAAATCAGTAGGATCACGAATGAAAGGGGAGATATTGCAACAGAACCCCAAGAAATACAACATATCATGAGATCATACTATGAACAACTATACTCAACTAGGCTAGAGAACACAGTAGAAATCGATAGATTCTTGGAAAAACACCCTCTTCCAAGACTGGAAAAGGAAGATCTAGAGATCCTAAATAGACCAATCACCTCAGAGGAAATTGAAGATGTAATTAAAAAACTCCCTAAGAACAAAAGCCCAGGCCCAGATGGATTTACAGGTGAATTCTATCAAACATTTCAAGAAGAGTTACTACCACTTTTCCATAGGCTCTTCCAAACCATAGAAAAAACAGGAATCCTTCCCAACTCCTTTTATGAGGCTAATATCACACTCATTCCCAAAGAAGGCAAAGACACTACCAAAAAAGAAAACTACAGACCAATCTCACTAATGAACATAGATGCAAAGATACTCAATAAAATCTTAGCAAACCGAATCCAGCACTTTATCAAGAAGATCATACATCACGATCAAGTGGGATTCATTCCAGGAATGCAAGGCTGGTTCAACATACGCAAATCAATCAACATTATACACCACGTCAACAACATGAAAGACAAAAACCACATGATCATATCAATCAATGCAGAGAAGGCGTTTGACAAAATCCAACATCCTTTCATGTTAAAAACACTCAGCAAAATAGGATTAGAAGGAACCTTCCTCAAGATAGTTACAGCTATATATGAAAAGCCTACAGCCAACATTATACTCAATGGTGAGAAACTAGAAGCATTCCCACTAAGATCAGGAACTAGGCAAGGCTGTCCACTCTCTCCACTCTTATTCAATATAACCTTAGAAGTCCTAGCAATAGCAATCCGACAAGAGAAGGAAATCAAAGGAATTCAAATTGGGAAAGAGGAACACAAGCTGTCTCTATTTGCCGATGATATGATGATATACATCGAAAACCCTAAAGAGTCCACAGTAAAACTCCTAGAAACAATTAACCAATACAGCAAAGTGGCTGGTTACAAGGTCAATACACAAAAGACAGTAGCGTTTCTATATACAAACAATGAAGCTGAGGAGAGAGAGATTAAAAATACAATTCCATTTAAGATAGTATCAAAAAATATCAAGTATCTAGGAATCAACCTTACAAGAGAAGTGAAAGACCTATACCAGGGAAATTTCAAAATACTTCAGAAAGAAATTGAAGGCGATCTAATGAAATGGAAGAACATCCCATGCTCATGGATAGGTAGAATTAACATAATCAAAATGACTATCCTACCCAAACTCCTATATAGATTTAATGCAATCCCTATCCAAATCCAGACACAATTCTTCAAAGAATTAGAACAATCATTCACAAAATTCATCTGGAACCACAAAAGACCCAGGATAGCCAAACAAATACTGAAAAACAAGAAGCTGGGAGGCATCTCCTTACCTAACTTGAAACTATATTATAAAGCCATAGTAATCAAAACAGCATGGTACTGGAACAGAGACAGGACCTCAGACCAGTGGATCGGAACAGAATCCCCAGACATAAACCCCCAGATATATAGCCAACTAATATTTGATAAAAGAGGCAAGAATCTGAAGTGGAACAAAGAAAGCCTATTCAACAAATGGTGTTGGTACAACTGGAAAACCACATGTACGAAAGTGAAAATCAACCCATACCTTACTCCTTATACAAAAATCAACTCAAAATGGATCAAAGACCTTGAAATCAGACCCGAATCTATAAAGTTTATCGAGAATAAAATAGGCAGAACACTCGAAGACCTATATATCAAAAAGGTCTTTGAGAATGGAGCACCAATGGCAAGAACGTTAGCATCAAATATAAACAAATGGGACTACATCAAACTAAAAAGCTTCTGCATGGCAAAAGAAACCCTACTTAACACAAGAAGACAGCTAACAGAATGGGAAAAATTTTTTTCACTCGACTTATCAGATAAAGGGCTAATATCTAGAACATACAAAGCACTCAGAAAGCTGAGCCCCCCAAAACCAAACAAAGCTATAAAAAAATGGGGAGATGAAATGAATAGACACTTCTCTGAGGAAGACAGAAGGATGGCCAACAAACACATGAAAACATGCTCACCTTCACTCATCATCAGGGAGATCCAAATCAAGACAACAATGAGATACCACCTTACACCAGTGAGGATGGCTCACATCAAAAATGACGGAAACAACCTTTGTTGGCGGGGATGCGGTATGAAAGGAACTCTCATCCACTGCTGGTGGGAATGCCCCCTAGTCCAACACCTATGGAGGAAAGTCTGGAGAGTCCTCAAAGAACTCAGAATCGAGCTGCCATTTGACCCCGCAATTGCTCTCCTAGGCATATACCCACAAGATGGAAGGACATTCATTCCAAAATACGTATGCACCCCACTATTTATCGCAGCACTCAGTATAATAGCCAAATCTTGGAACCAACCTAGATGTCCAACAACAGATGAATGGATCATTAAGATGTGGTATATATACACAATGGAATATTACATGGCAGTTAGAAATGATACAATCACAGACTTTGCAGCAACGTGGATGGACCTAGATCATGTTATGTTAAACGAAGTAAGTCAGAAGACAAAAGATAAACACAGAATGGTAGCACTATTCTGAAACACCTAGAACATATATTTTATACATAACTAATACCTAACAATCAGATAACAGGGTTTAACAGGGTAGAAACTCCGAACACTGTAATAGTCAACATATACATGGGAGCAGTGTCCAAAATACATGAAGAAGAAATAACGCAAACTCTTGACTGCACATTATACCGCAAAGAAAACAGTAACATAGAGAGAACAGGTATGTAATCAGACTACTACAACAAAGGTCCACAATAACCCCTTAGAGACCGTTAACAGGAACATAAGTATAGAACACCACGGGAAATCACGGAATGCGATGGCAACATACCATAACACTACGTTTTACTCCCTTTACCTTACTATATATTAAATAACCTCTCAGCTTTTCTGTCCACAGGCGCCCTTAGATACAAAGGGCGGACAAACTAAGATGGCAACTCGGGACACCACACGAGATACCGTACCTTGCTTGCACTACGAGATGGCCACGAGAAAACTCTTTAACATACACTTTATTTCTAGGTTAAACCTTCTTTTAGGAATTGAAGCATGTGACCAGTCAGACCACCAAAGCAGTACCCGCGACGTACAGACCTAAACTACAGACTCTAGCCATCGAACACATTCAGCCAAACCAAAATTCCCTTGTTATTCTCTCCTTTCTTCTCACTACTTTAGTTTTTTTCTTTATTATTATTATTTTTTAAATATATATTTTTTTTATATATTTTTTTCCTTTTTCCTTTTTTCTTCTTTTCTTTTTTCTTTTTCTCTTCTATTCTTCTCTTTACTTTTTTCCCTTTCTCTTCCCCCTTTCTTTCTACGATATTTTCTCTTTTCTCTTCCTTCATACCCCTCCCATATACCTTCCCCTTTCTCCCCCCCGGAAATCCAACTACCCCTTCACCCCTCAATCCCATCCAGATCTCCCACCATAATGAAACTCTCCACCCTCAGTCCTTAATCTTTTAGGCATCAAGATCGACCTCCTACCCAACGAACCAGTACCCAGCACCCAGGGGAGGGGACACCCAGCCGAACCCACACCTCATCTCCTGCAAGAAAAGACAGCCAACTCCCCTGTGGACTCATGCTGCGAGACCCTCCCTACCAACTCCCCATAAAGTGGACTGTTTCTTGAAACCGGACTTAGGTCCAATAGTATCCCCAATGCAAGAACTCTTCCAAGACCTCCCTGCTGCAAATTTATACCAATCTGAAGAAGGTCAGGGGGTGAGATTGGAAGATGCCTGGGAACCCACACACCACGAGAAAAATCCAAAAGACAAGGGGATAAACAGTACTTCCAACATAGGCATAAGACCTGTAATACACCACCTCTTTACCTGTTCTCCCCCAAATGTAAAGTAGTCTTTTGCACCACTTTGGTCCTTTAAAAACTTCACTAACTCATTATATTTCTCTTTTTTTTATTTTTTATTTTTTTATTACTTATTTATTTTTTTTTAAATGTTTGCCCTACATATACATTTGTGGGCACATGCAATTTTTTTTTCAATCGTATTTGGGTACGTGACCTATTTATGTTACCCACTCTGTCCACCCCAAATACACCGACAATATAACGAAGCACCATTTCCCCCTGCAATGGCACACTAAATAAAGGGGAAATCTTACATAAAAAAAAAAAAAAACAAGAGCTCTTACCTACTAGAGATAGGAGCTCATAGTTGTTTACACTACAGGGATATCTCCTACCTTGAAAATATGTCATGTGGAATCAACTTAGACCTCAGGTGATCAGATTCCATTCATGCAGCCTTGAACCCTGGTTCCCAGGCATAGAAACGGCACAGCTCTTCATAACAGCTGCAAGAAACAAACTCCATCTGGGACGGCCTCAATACTGCAGGGTCAACAACAAGGGCCAGCGCTAACATGATATCCCGACAATGAAGAAAACGTGAACAACTTGACCTTAGAGCAGTTTAGCCTACTTTACCAGCTAACGACAAGACAAAACCAGAAGACGTGGCACCCTTTGGTAGGTCCAAAAGCCAAGATCGTGATTTACAGGGGACTGGCTGCTAGAACCACGACCAGACTGTATACATCTTGGGACCAATCAAAAAGCCCTAGTCTAGGCTCTGAACTAAGCCCAGCACAATAAGCATGATCCCCAGTACCAAAGGTCCGGCAGAGACAACTGTAACGGAAAGGGGCTTCTGGAAGCACAAAGAAGGACACTATCCTAGATGCCATCCTAGGTTCAGTGCAAAGACCAAGATCACCAACCACAGAAGACGGATCCAATTGGCACTGAGGCAACAGAACCTCTAGACTCACAAAGACTGACTTCACCATAAGGCCCACCTCAGGAGTTGTACAGATACTGAGACCACTCAACACAGAGCTCTGAATGTATCACCCTGGACAAAGCAGAAGTCTTCCACACACAAAAAAACAAACAAACAAAAAAAAAAAAAAAGAAAAAAAGAAAAAACACCACCGGGAGAGTAATGATCCTGAGCAAAGCCTAGAACTGATCCCATGACAGTATACTCCAAGGACGGAGAATCCCCGTAGCTCATAGGGCAAGTGAATTCCGTTTCGAATGACCCCAATATTTACTGTGCCAGGGCAGAGGGAAAAAACAAAAATGCAAAAAGCACAAAACCTTGGAAATTTATATATATATATATATACATTACCTTCATTTATTATTGTTATTATTAATTTTATTTACCTAGCTATTTTGGTCGATTTCTCGGTTCGGATGTGATTACTGAAATTGTTGTCCCCAATTATTCTTTTGTGTGTGTGTGTGTGTGTGTGTGTGTGTGTGTGTGTGTGTGTTTCTATTTTTTTTATTTTTTTTATTTATTTTTATTTTTTATTTTTTTTCCTTTCTTTTCTTTCGTTATGTGCTACACCATGTCTCTTATTTCAAGACCACGGCGAGTTGTTTTTTTTTTTTTTTGTTCATATGTTTGTTTGTTTTTGTTTGTATTTTTTTTTTTATCAGTTTTTTGTGGTGCTTATCGATATAACTGGAGTCCTCACTGGATATTTGACACTTCTTTTGGTACTGATGGGGTGTTTCACCTTCTTTTTCTCCTACATTATCCAAATCGATGAGGAGAACCTCTAGAAGGATTCTGCCCATTTTTGGGATATTAGACTCTCACCCCAGTTTACTCATTTTCTCCTTTTCAGGCAAAACCACCTAACTTGAACTGCTAGCCCTGCCCCCACTTAGAGGGGGAAATAAGGGAGGCACCAAGACCAAACTGATGCAAGACTACTAAGTAGTAGGTCAGATACAGAGGGGATCACATATTCTAGCCACCCTGGGGGTGAGGGAAGAAGAAATGGGAGGTAGGACAAAAACGGAGGTGTAGGGAGGACAATTTGGTGATGGGAATCCCCCCTGATTTTATGTAAATATGTACCTAGAATATTATTGTCAACATTATGTAAGCCACTATGATCAAAATAAAAATTTAAAAAAAAATACAGATAATCTTGTGAAAAATTCAACAAAAGCCAGAAAAAAAAACCAAAAAAAAAAAAAAAAAAAAACAAACCCCAAACCAAGCATAACATCACTGAGAAATGAGTGATTTGATTTATTTAACTAGTGAACCCAGAAAAAACTGGTGCTCCTAATAAACTGGGTGGAGAACAAAGGAAAAAGCTCTGCTTTAGACTCTGATGGGGTTTAGGACCTTTGCAGGTATCTGGCAGAAGAATACAAAAGCCAAAATTTTGAAGCATAATATGTTGTAAAGCAGGATATAGTCACCTCAAGGACATGAACGTATTTGGAGTATATTTTCAAGGTAAAGTGAGACTATGGCCAAGGTCTTAGTACTCTCTCTTTTTTTTTTTTTTTTGTGGTTTTTGGGTCACACCCGGCAGTGCTCAGGGGTTATTCCTGGCTCCAGGCTCAGAAATTGCTCCTGGCAGGCACGGAGGGACCATATGGGATGCCGGGATTCGAACCGATGACCTCCTGCATGAAAGGCAAACACCTTACCTTCATCCTATCTCTCCGGCCCCGGTCTTAGTACTCTTAAGTTTAGAATATACTCTATAGTTATGTTATGCCACTCAGACTCAGCTGATCCTTTGCATGTCCTGCTCTCTAATCTGCTTAAAGTTAGCCTGTTTGAAATGAGGGCAGATCTCTTTTCCTCACCAATGAAAGAATGTCTCAATAATCCATAGTATATGTATGTCACTTTTTTTTTGGGGGGGGGGGGGGAGGCATAACCCGGTGATGCTCAGGGGTTACTTCTGGCTATGCGCCCTGAAATTGCTCCTGGCTTGGGGACCTTATGGGACACCGGGGATCCAACTGTGGTCCGCCCTGGGTCAGCCGCATGTAAGGCAAATGCCATACCACTGCACCATTGCTCTGGCCCATGTATGTCACTTTTTATGTATAGTCATTTTTTCCTACCCAACACACACCTATAGGGAACATTGCTTCCCCAAAAGAAATATGTATTCATGAGTGGCTGGTGTTTAAGGCAAGGAACCCCACAAAGAACTGGGTGGCCACTCCTCTTATAGAGTAATGGCTAATTGCCAGCACATACATTTACATGTGTACTGTACATTCACATTTACATTATGTTTTGTAATAAATTCTACAGGAGCTACTGTTTATAATCTTGTTCTATAGATAAGGGATCTGAAGTAGGTTTACTAAATTTCATTGTTTCATTATCCATTTTAATCAATTCCAAAACTGGTTTCTGACCTTTCTTTGCATAATCTGTTCATCACATTACCTACAAGATGAGTAGAGTAGCAAGTGTTCACTAGTGGCATATGGATGTACATTTGTTTTTTCCTTTAATGAGAACCAGCTTTGAGAATGTAATTCTCAGTAACACTGTCATGGAGAGTACATGAAAAGAGAGAAATAGGATGGTAGTTAAGGCAATTGCCTTGCATGTAATCAACTCCAGTTTAATCACCAGCACCACAATGGTCCCACTGGTAGGAGTGATCCATGGGCACAGAGTCAGGAACAATCCCTGAATAGAGTTGGGTTTGTCTCCCATCCAATAGAAAATGGTTTCCTTGCTGGATTCTAACAAGGAAATCTATCTGCCTGTGAAGGTAACATCAACACTGAATTAATCATTGAGGAACAACAGACAAGAGTTTTTCCATCTGTTGATGTGGGAGCCTGTGCTGTCCTTTGGAACCCCAAGAGGGCATTCTTGCCTTATTTTTCTAAATACCTCCTTTGGATCAGAAACAAAACACACTGACTTTCAATTCGTTCGGGGTTTTCAATTTGGGGGAACTTTCTTTGGAGAATGGCCTGTGGATCTGATCTGAGATGCTAGGGAAGATTCTTGATTACAATCTTCCATGCCAGCAGCTCCAATACTAAATACAGAGCCTGAGAATTTAGACACTTGCTGAGTCTAGAGCAGCCATCCTTTGACTTCTAGGAATAGACAGAGATAAGAAAATTGTGTTTGTTATTTGCTTTGCAGGGGCTGGTAGAGAGAAAACTTAGAAACATTAAACTTTGTCTGAGCCAGACATGAGGAAGAAATAATAATTGCTAGATTTATAATTCTACTTTAGAGTTTAGATCTTCTGGTTTATTTATTATTTATTTATTTTTAAAACTATGGCAGTTTTAATGACAATTCTTTTTTATAATAATATATTTATTTATTTATTTATTTATTGGTTTTTGGCTTTTGGGTCATGCCTAATGGTGCTCAGGGGTTACTCCTGGCTCTGTGCTCAGAAATCCCTCCTGGTAGGCATGGGGGACCATATAGGATTCCGGAATTCAAACCACCGTTTGTCCTGGATTGGCTGTGTGCAAGGCAAATGCCCTACTGCTGTGGTATCTCTCAGGTCCCAATATCTTTATTTAAATTTCGTGTTTACAAACATGATTGTAATTGGGTTTCAGTCATAAAAAGAACATCCTCCTTCACCAGTGCAATTTTCCCACCACCAATGCCCCCCATCTTCCTCCTTCCCCAATCCTTTCCTGTATTCGAGACAGGCATTCTACTTCTCTCATTCATTTAATGATAATTCTTAAGTTTTAGTGCACCTCCTAGTGAATTCGTAGGAAGAAAAAGAAAGTTAAATTAACCATTAAAAAGTTCAATAAACTTAAAGTGCATCCTTTTTTTTTCCATTTTTTATTGAGGTACCATGATTTACATTACTGTTGATGATTGTTTTATGCTAACACCACTCCCACCACTAAAGTGCCTGTCTCCCTCCACCAATGTATCAAACACCAAAAACCTTCCCTTAAGCATCACCCTTACTCATAAGCTCAGTTCTGTTGGCCACCTCTCTCTAGTTTTGATCTCTTGGCTTCTTTGATATTCCCTTACTGTGTTTCTTTAAATACCATATTTGAAAAAGATCATATTTTGATTGTGGACATGGTGATATTTACACTATATAGATAAATAAAAATTAATTCCTAAAATTTCCCAATTTTTGGGGGGGGGTTTTGGGTCACACCCGGCGGTGCTCAGGGGTTACTCCTGGCTTTCTGCTCAGAAATAGCTCCTGGCAGGCACGGGGACCATATGGGACACCGGGATTCGAACCAACCACCTTTGGTCCTGGATCGGCTGCTTGCAAGGCAAACACCACAGTGCTATCTTTCCGGGCCCAAATTTCCCAAATTTTAAAGCAATAGGTTGACACTTTCTTTTTGAATTTTATTTAGTTTTTAATTTTTTTTTTTTTTTTTTTTTTTATTTTTTTGTTTTTACATTCCCACCACCAATTTCCCAGATCTCCCTCCTCCCCACCCCCCTACACCTGTACTCGAGACAGGCTTTCTACTTCCCTCATTCATTCACATTTTATGATAGTTTTCAGTGTAGTCATCTCTGCAACTGCACTCATCACTCTATGTGATGAGCTGCATGTCCTGAGCTGCACCTACCAGCCCTCATCTCTCTTGTCTCTGAGATATTGTTAAAAATGTCCTTCATTTTTCTTAAAGCCCATAGATGAGTGAAACCATTCTGCGTCTTTCTCTCTCCCTCTGACTTACTTCACTCAGCATAATAGATTCCATGTACATCCATGTATTGGAAAATTTCATGACTTCATCTCTCCTGATGGCTGCATAGTATTCCATTGTGTATATGTACCACAGTTTCTTCAGCCACTCATCTGTTGAAGGGCATCTTGGTTGTTTCCAGAGTCTGGCTATTGTAAATAGCGCTGCAATGAATATAGGAGTAAGGAAGGGTTTTTTGTATTGTATTTTTGTGTTTCTTGGGTATATTCCTAGGAGTGGTATAGCTGGATCGTATGGAAGCTCAATTTCCAGTTTGTGAAGGAATCTCCATATCGCTTTCCATAAAGGTTGTACTAGACGGCATTCCCACCAGCAGTGAAAAAGAGTTCCTTTCTCTCCACATCCCCGCCAGCACTGCTTGTTTTCCTTTCTTGTGATGTGTGCCAATCTCAGTGGCGTGAGGTGGTACCTCATAGTAGTTTTGATTTGCATCTCCCTGACGATTAGTGATGTTGAACATCTTTTCATGTGCCTTTTGGCCATTTGCCTTTCTTCTTTTTCAAAGTGTCTGTTCATTTCTTCTCCCCATTTTTTGATGGGGTTAGTTGTTTTTTTCTTGTATAGTTCTGTCAGTACCTTGTAAATTTTGGATATTAGCCCTTTATCTGATGTGTATTGGGTGAATAATTTCTCCCACTCAGTGGGTGGCCTTTGTATTCTGGGCGCTATTTCCTTTGAGATGCAGAAGCTTTTCAGCTTAATATAGTCCCATCTGTTTATCTCTGCTTCCACTTGCTTGGAAAGTGCTGTCTCCTCCTTAAAGATGCCTTTAGTCTCAATGTCCTGGAGTGTTTCACCTACATGTTGTTCTATATACCTTATAGTTTCAGTTCTGATATCAAGGTCTTTAATCCATTTGGATTTTACCTTTGTATATGGTGTTAGCTGGGGGTCTGAGTTCGCTTTTTTGCAAGTGGTTAACCAGTTGTGCCAACACCACTTGTTGAATAGGCTTTCCCTGCTCCATTTAGGATTTTTTGCTCCTTTATCAAAAACAAGGTGGTTATATGTCTGAGGAACCTTCTCTGAGTACTCAAGCCTATTCCACTGATCTGAGGGTCTGTTTTTATTCCAATACCATGCTGTTTTTATAACTGTTGCTTTGTAATACAACTTAAAATTGGGGAAAGTAATGCCTCCCATATTCCTTTTCCCAAGGAGTGCTTTAGCTATTCGAGGTTGTTTGTTGTTCCAGATGAATTTCAGAAGTATTTGATCCACTTCTTTGAAAAATGTCATGGGTATCTTTAGAGGAATCGCGTTAAATCTGTACAATGCTTTTGGAAGTATTGCCATTTTAATGATGTTGATCCTGCCAATCCATGAGCATGGTATGTGTTTCCATTTCCGCGTGTCCTCTCTTATTTCTTGGAGCAGTGTTTTGTAGTTTTCTTTGTATAGATCCTTCACATCTTTAGTCAGGTTGACTCCAAGATATTTGAGTTTGTGTGGAACTAATGTGAATGGGATTGTTCTCTTAATGTCCATTTCTTCCCTATCATTATTCGTGTATAAAAAGGCCATTGATTTTTGTGTGTTAATTTTGTATCCTGCCACTTTGCTATACAAATCTATTATTTCTAGAAGCTTTTTGGTAGAGTCTTTAGGGTTTTCTAAGTAGAGTATCATGTCATCTGCAAACAGTGAGAGCTTGACTTCTTCCTTTCCTATCTGAATTCCCTTGATATCTTTTTCTTGCCTAATCGCTATAGCAAGTACTTCCAGTGCTATGTTGAATAGGAGTGGTGAGAGAGGACAGCCTTGTCTTGTACCAGAATTTAGAGGAAAGGATTTTAGTTTTTCTCCATTGAGGATAATATTTGCCACTGGCTTCTGGTAGATGGCTTTGACTATATTGAGAAAGGTTCCTTTTATTCCTATCTTGCTGAGAGTTTTAATCAAGAATGGGTGTTGAACCTTATCAAATGCTTTTTCTGCATCTATTGATATGACCATGTGATTTTTATTTTTGTTGTTGTTTATGTTGTGTATTATATTAATAGATTTACGGATGTTAAACCATCCTTGCATTCCTGGGATGAAACCTACTTGATCAAAGTGAATGATCTTCTTGATGAGGCACTGGATCCTGTTCGCCAGGATTTTGTTGAGGATCTTTGCATCTGTGTTCATCAGGGATATTGGTCTGTAATTTTCTTTTTTGGCAGCATCTCTATCAGGTTTTGGTATTAAGGTGATGTTGGCTTCATAAAAGCTATTTGGAAGTATTCCTGTTTTTTCGATTTCATAAAAGAGCCTGGCCAGAATTGGTAGTAGTTCCTCTTGAAAGGTTTGAAAGAATTCATTCGTGAATCCATCAGGGCCTGGGCTTTTGTTTTTGGGTAAATTTTTGATTACAGTTTTAATTTCCTCAATAGTGATGGGGGTGTTTAGATATGCTACCTCTTCTTTATTCAACCGTGGAAGGTTATATGAGTTCAGAAATTTATCCATTTCTTCCAGGTTCTCATATTTAGTGGCATAGAGTTTCTCAAAGTATTCTCTGAATACCCTTTGAATCTCTGCAGTATCTGTAGTGATCTCCCCTTCTCATTTCTAATACGCGTTATCAAGTTTCTCTCTTTCTTTTGCTTTGTGAGTTTTGCCAATGGTCTATCAATCTTGTTTATTTTTTCAAAGAACCAACTTCTGCTTTCGTTGATCTTTCGGATTGTTTTTTGGGTTTCCACTTCGTTGATTTCTGCTCTCAGCTTTGTTATTTCCTTCTGTCTCCCTATTTTTGGGTCCTTTTGTTGAGCACTTTCTAGTTCTATTAGCTGTGTCATTAAGCTACTCAGGTAAGCTCCTTCTTCCTTCCTGATGTGTGCTTGCAAAGCTATAAATTTTCCTCTCAGTACTGCTTTTGCTGTGTCCCATAAGTTCTGATAGTTTGTGTCTTTATTGTCATTTGTTTCCAGGAACCTTTTGATTTCCTCCTTGATTTCATCTCGGACCCACTGGTTATTGAGTATGAGGCTGTTTAACTTCCAGGTGTTAAATTTTTTCTTCTGTGTCCCTTTGCAGTTCACATCTAACTTCAGAGCCTTGTGGTCAGCAAAGGCAGCCTGCAAAATGTCTATCTTTTTTATTTTATGGAGGTATGTTTTATGTGCCAGCACATGATCTATCCTGGAGAATGATCCATGTACATTGGAAAAGAATGTGTATCCAGGTTTCTGAGGATAGAGTGCCCTATATATATCTACTAGGCCTCTTTCATCCATTTCTTTTTGCAGGTCTAGTATATTTTTGTTGGGTTTCCATTTGGTTGACCTATCAAGTGTTGACAAGCCTGTGTTGAGGTCTCCCACAATTATTGTGTTATTATTGATATCCTTCTTCAGATTTGTCAACAATTGTATTAAATACTTTGCTGGACCCTCATTCGGTGCGTATATGTTTAGGAGAGTGATTTCTTCTTGCTGTACAAATCCCTTGATTAGTACATAATATCCATCTTTGTCCCTTACAATTTTTCTGAGTATAAAGTTTGTGTCATCTGATATTAGTATGGCCACCCCCGCTTTTTTAAGGGTGTTGTTTGCTTGAATGATTTTCCTCCAGCCTTTGATTTTGAGTCTATGTTTATTCTGACTATTCAGGTGTGTTTCTTGTAGACAGCAGAAGGTTGGCTTCAGTTTTTTGATCCATTTCGCCACTCTGTGCCTCTTAACTGGTGCATTTAGTCCATTGACATTGAGAGAAATAATTGTCATGGGATTTATTGCCATCTTTGTGTAGAAGTTTGGTGTGTTTTTTGTTCTGTCTTGTTTTTAGAGTAGATCTTTCAGTTTTTCTTTTAAGGCTGGTTTTGAGTCTGCAAAGATTTTGAGCTGTTGTTTATCTGTGAAGCCGTGTATACATCCGTCAAACCTGAAACTTAGTTTTGCTGGGTGCAATATTCTTGGCGAAGCATTTATTTCATTGAGTTTTGCCACTACGTCCCACCACTGCCTTCTGGCCTTGAGTGTTTCTGGTGACAGGTCTGCTGTAAATTTCAAGGATGCTCCGTGGAATGTAATTTCCCTTTTCGATCTTGCTGCTTGCAGTATTCTATCTCTATCGGTGGGTTTCATCATGGTGACTAGGATGTGTCTTGGGGTGTTTCTACTGGGGTCTTTTTTAGCTGGTACTCTTCGGGCATGCAGGATTTGGTCACATGTTTTCTTTAGCTCTGGTAGTTTCTCTGTGATGATGTTCTTAACCATTGATTCTTCCTGAAGATTTTCTTCTTGGGTCTCTGGAACTCCAATGATTCTGAAGTTGTTTCTGTTGAGCTTATCAAAGACTTCTATTTTCATCTTCTCATATTCTTTGAGTAAATTTTCCATTGTCTGATCATTTGATTTGAGGTTTTTTTCTAATCTCTTCTGCTGTGTAAAGTTGTTATGCATCTCATCTTCTAAAGCACTAATTCTATCCTCAGCTGCTGTTAACCTGTTGGAAAACTCATCCATTATGTTCTTCAATTCGTCTATTGAGTTTTTCAGACCTGTTATCTGATCTGATATTTCAGTTTGGAGTTTTCTGATTTCTGTCTTCATATTCTCTTGATTTTTATTAGTGCTCTGATTTATACTTTCTTTGATATCTGATAGCAACCTCCATATTTCGTCTCTAAACTCCATTTCTGAAAGACTGCTTAGGTAGTTGGTCGTTGTTGGGTCATCAGAGTTTCCATCTTCATTCTCTATGGTTGAAGTTGGTCTGCGTAGTCTCCCCATTGTCTCGCTTACGCTGTGGGTTTTTCTACGTGTTGTGGTGGTACTCATTGGCGAGGTGGAGTGCGCGGCCGCGAAGCGCAGCGGAGCGGCCGCGCTCCGGCCCCCAAACACTCACCTCAGCCGAGGCAAGCCGTCAGGGGATGCCTGGGGAGGCCCCCAAGTGTCTGCCAAGCAAAGAAACCAGCACAATCCACAACTCCAACAGAAAACTCACAGCCCCAGCGAGACACGCCTTGAAGAGATTAATGCTGAATCAGGTCAAAGTTCCCAGGTTGATGCAGGCTGGGGGAGGTCCCAAAATGTCTGCCGGGCCTAGGGGTCCAGCAGTCAGCCTGATCTGCAACTCCGGCCCCCAAACACTCACCTCAGCCGAGGCAAGCCGTCAGGGGATGCCTGGGGAGGCCCCCAAGTGTCTGCCAAGCAAAGAAACCAGCACAATCCACAACTCCAACAGAAAACTCACAGCCCCAGCGAGACACGCCTCAGCCGAGGCAAGCCGTCAGGGGATGCCTGGGGAGGCCCCCAAGTGTCTGCCAAGCAAAGAAACCAGCACAATCCACAACTCCAACAGAAAACTCACAGCCCCAGCGAGACACGCCTTGAAGAGATTAATGCTGAATCAGGTCAAAGTTCCCAGGTTGATGCAGGCTGGGGGAGGTCCCAAAATGTCTGCCGGGCCTAGGGGTCCAGCAGTCAGCCTGATCTGCAACTCCGGCCCCCAAACACTCACCTCAGCCGAGGCAAGCCCTTTTAGTTTTTAATTTAAACACCACGGTTACAAGGTTGTTCATACTACAGTTATTTAAAAAACAAACAAACAAAAAAAAACACAGATTTGTTCATGATTGAGTTAACGGTCATACAATATACAACCCTTACCAGTGTGCATTTTCCGTCATCAATGTCACAAAACATTTCAAGCTATATATTTATTGTTCATGTATGTATAGAAATTAGTCAATGTACCTTTAAGGGTGATGACACCCCCCAGAATTGGCATTTAGATTGGGACCCCTGTAACAGCAGTTGGAACCATGACACTCCCCCTGCAACTGACAACTGCTTCCACTGTAGAAAAAGGAGAGTCAGGCAGTTATTACGGGGAAATGGGGGACAAGGAAAAGACCGGAGCAGAGCCACTGGCTTGAAGGGGACAGAAGGCCTAGGCTGGGGCCTGGGCCAGAGATAAATCATTGGCAAGATGCTACCTGCTACACTCTATTCCCTCATTCTCTGTTCTCTCTCAGAACCTCCCTCTCACTCCCCTCCTCTTCAGACTTCAGGCTGGAAATAAATGGATAATTTGTGTCTATGCCCCACATCTGTCTCCCCGCTCCTGGCCGTTCTGGTGGAGGTTCCAGGTGGTTACATTTTGGCATCCCAGGATGGCCACCTTACCCCACCCGTCTACTGGTCCCCCGGCCCTTGCAGCTTTGTAGCTAATTGCAGCTTTGCAGCCTTTCAGCTTTTGTGGCCTTTGCAAATAAACGCAGTAATTTGCAGCTAGCGCCCTGAACAGGTGAACAGAATTGAACCCTGGATTCTGCAAGAACTTCAAGAAGAAAAAAAAAAAGGTGAATGTTAAAAAAGAGAGAGAATGAAAGAGAGAAATGAATAAAAGAGAAATTGAGCAAATGAATAAAAGAGAGAAAATGAGCAAAAAAGATATTTAGAGAGAAAATAAGCAATAGAGATCCAGAGAGAAAATAAGTACTCAAATACCTTTTCATCTATTACCTTCCTCCTTACCTGCTGTTCCTTAGTCCTCTGTTGATAGTCTTTAGGCATCTTGTCATAGCAGATTGTCTATTTGTTTCTTGTGATATGTGATATCACCCAGTATTTGTGTTTCTCTTCTTTAATTATTTCATCCAATATAACATCTTCCACCCAAAATGTAGCAAGATATCTTTTCTTATAGTTGAATTGCATTCCTTTGTGTATGTATACTATATAATTTTTATACACTCATCTGTTATTGGGCACTTGGGTTATTTCCAGATTTTAGCTACTTTAAATAATGCCACAATCAACATAAATGTGTACATGTTTTTTAGAATAGTGTTTTGTGTTGTTGAGATTTTTACCTAGCAACAGAATGGCTGAATCAGATGGTATTATTTTTTTTTAATTTTGAGAAATTTCTATATTAATTCCATCAAGTTTGGACCAATTAAAATCTCCTCAACATAGCGTACTCTCCTGGTCCTCTACTTCCTGTGATTGAGTGACTATCTTTGATACTTTCTCTTTTTCATAAAAAGGTACTTTATTTCACACAAACTCCTAAAATCAGACCAACAGTGTATGAGCATTATCTTTTACTTGCATCCCTATTATCAGAAATTGTTTCCAGTTCTCTTATTAAATGGCATTCTCATTGATGGAAAGTGATATGTAATTGTTGTTTGGATTTATATTTTATTGATAGTATGTGATGATGAACATTTTTATATATGAAGTTGGCCATCTGAATGTCTTCTTTGGAGCAGTGTTTATTCATTTTATTTCACTTCATTTTTGATAGGATTTTTCGTTTTGTTATAGAGTTTTGTGAGTCTTTAACATATATTAGATATTAGTTTTTTGTTAGATCATAATATACAAATATTGTCTCCATTCAGTGATGTCTTAATTTTATTCCAGATTTCTCTTGCAGTGCAGAAACATTTTAGTTTAGTTTCTTGTGGTCTCATTTAAAATTTTTGTTTTTAAATTCTCGGCCAATGGAATTGAATCACTAAACGCAATTCTGAAATCAATGTTGTGGAAATTTCTACCTGTGTTTTCCTCAGTGAGTTTTATGGATTTTTGTCTAACATCAAGGTCTTCAATCCATTTTGAATTAAAATGTATGATTGCTATAAGATTTGGGTATAGTTAACTTTTTTGCACGTTGCATAATTTTCTCAATACAACTTATTGAAAAGACTTTTCTTCCTTCACCATATATATATATTTTTTTTTGTTTTGTTTTTTTGGGGCCACACCGGGCATTGCTCAGGGGCTACTCCTGGCTGTCTGCTCAGAAATAGCTCCTGGCAGGTACGGGGGAAAATATGGGACACCGGGATTCGAACCAACCACCTTTGGTCCTGGATCGGCTGCTTGCAAGGCAAACGCCGCTGTGCTATCTCTCCGGGCCCATCACCTTATATTTTTGCATTCTTTTTTCATTAATTAACTGCTGACATAAATGAGGATTTAATTTTGGATTTTCAACTTGATTCCCTTCATCTGAGAATATACTTTTATTCTAGTACCATATTATACTGATTAATAATCAGTATTTTTCCAATATATGACTCTGGAATATTTTTTTGTGTCTTCTACTACTTTTAATAATGACTTAACAAGTTATTGTTATTAATTTTTGCTGTTGTTGGTATATTTTTGAACACACCCTGCAGTGCTCAGATATTACTTTAGGCTTTGTGTCAGGGATTACTCCTGATGGCAAGTCATATAGGATGCAGAGGATTGAACCCAGGTTGGCTGCATGCAAGACAAGTGCCTTACTTGCCATGATTGCTCTATATTGTATATTTACAGATTTTGATGTCTTTTACTTCTTTTTTAAAGTTGTTTCTAGGCATTAATTTTTTTTGACACAATTACAAATGGTTTTATCTGACTTTATTCTCTTCTACTTCATTGTATATAATAACATACACATTCAGTCTTAATTCTTGTGATTTTAGCAGAAGGGCAGATCACCCTAGTGAGCAGCACTCCCTTCTTTTTTTTTGGGGGGGGAGGGGCACACCTGGCAGTGCTCAGGGGTTTCTCCTGGCTCTATGCTCAGAAATCACTCCTGAAAGGCTCTGGAGTTCATATGAGATGCTGGAATTTGAACTACCATAGTTATGCGTGCAAGGCAAATGACCTACCTCCATGCTATTTTTTGGCCCTAGCACTCCTTTCTTAAGACACTTAAGACCTATTGGTCTGTCATGCTGAGATACTCATGGTTTCCTAGGTTTTCTCTAGCTAGATCCATTTTCCCAACTTGTTAAATTTAGAAATCCTCCTAGTCATTCCTCCTAGTCATTTTCTACTTCTTTTGCTCTTTCCCTATCTCCATCTTTATTTTAAATACCAGTGTCTTGCAAACATAACTCTCCAGTCCAGACTTCTCTTTGGACTTCAGCCATGCAAATACTTACTAAGACCTTCTACATGGCTATCTAAGAGATCTCAGCTTCAGTACAGAATCTGGCATCCAGATTCACCTGGGGGTCTTTTTATTTTCTAATTAGGTAATTAATACCAAATTCAAAAGCGTTTAAGCCAGAGATGTCAAAATTGACTTTGGTCTTTTTCTCTTCCTCTCTCTAGCCAATATCTCAGTATTTTATCTTAAATTTTTTTAACCAATTTTGTCTACTTTTTTTTGTGTGGGCACACCCAATAATATTCAGGAGTTTATTCCTGGCTCTTTTCTCTGTTCACCTGGGCACCTTTAGATATATAGTGCCAGGGATTATTCTGGAGTTGGCTATAAGCAAGTACCTTAACCTTATTAGTTAAGTGCCTTAACCTATATCTCAGGAGCACTGATGAATATAGCCTAACCCATTCCCTTCCCTGAAAATGAAAAAACAAATGATACAATGACTAGAAGTTGTATTAAAAAGGAATCAATTGAAGTATGTAAATAAACAGAACCAAAAATATCTGAAACTTAATTAGTTTAGAAAAGTGATGAAATCAGCGATAGGGCGTTTGTCTTGAATGCAGCTGACTTGAGACAGACCTGAATTCAATTCCTGGCATCCCATATGGTTCCCCTGTGCCTGACAGGAGCAATTTCTGAGTTAAGTACCAGGAGTAACCCCTGAGCACCGCTGGGTGTGACCCCAACAACAACAAAAAAAGTGATGAAATAAATAAAATTGTTATAATGTTATAAAATACCATACAAACATAAAGCAGGTTATGGATTTCCTTAGGGGAAATTAGATAAAAATTTCAAAATAAAGAAGCTAAAATTGGTAGGCATATCTAATAGTTGCTAATTTTAATATTTACACCTAAAATATGAAGTCGCTCCTCTGAAAACAAATCTGAAGTTCCAAGGAATGTGAAGTTTCAATGGACTCTAATTTTTATGACAAATTTATACATTTTTTTTTTTGGGCAGGACATACCCTATGATGCTCAGGGTTTACTCCTGGCTCTGCATTCAGGAATCCCTCAGAGTGGGCTTTGGCTACCAAATGGGATACCAGCAATAGAACCTGGGTCAGTTGTATTCAAAGTAAATACCCTACACCCTGCTATATTTCTCCCCACCATACATTGTTTTATTTGTATTTGTATTTGTATTTGTATTTGAAAAAAAATCATCTACATCAACTTGTAAACTGCATTAAATTATTCAAGCAACACATTGTTAGCTTAAACATTACTAACTTTGGAGCTGTATGCTTTAAGATTTTGCTATTCTGGATGATTTAACAACAAATTTGTAGGTTATTTTCAAAACCAATTTGTTTGGGTAGAAATTCTACAGTTATTGCTTAAAGCCCTGAAGTATATTATGGAAATGAATTTTAAATTAAAACATAGGAACAGATGATGGATAATTTATATTTTGCATTTTCTTGTCATGTTAGTAATCAAAGTCCACTGA
Source organism: Suncus etruscus (assembly GCF_024139225.1). Classification (NCBI taxonomy): domain Eukaryota; kingdom Metazoa; phylum Chordata; class Mammalia; order Eulipotyphla; family Soricidae; genus Suncus; species Suncus etruscus. The sequence continues at coordinate 28,607,006 of NC_064852.1, forward strand.
TAAGTAGGAAAACTAAATCAATAATACATTTTTCTTAAATATTAAACATATTTAACTTTTGATTTATCTTTAAGAGAAGTTAGAAATATAAAATCTCAGAAATGTATTTTTAAAGGTGGAGTTTTTCTTCAGCCTAATTTAGTATCTTTGGGATAAACAAGACATTTTATATACACTGATAGGAATAATTGATAGTTCAAGCTTCTGTGTGTTATACTTGTTAAAATATTTGCATTCAAAAGCTAAGTCAGAAATGTAGCTCAGGGTTATATGTATATCTTTCCTAAGGAACATAAGACATAGTGTTTTGAATTATACTTGTTTTGAAATAATAAATTTAAAGACAGATGCACATTGAAAAAGAAAAGAAGACAATCTTTTTTTTTGTTGTTTTTAGGCCACATCCAGTTATGCTCAGAGGTTACTCCTTGCTTTTCATTCAGGAATAATACTTGGTTGTGCTTAGGGGAACATATAGTATGCAGGGAACCGAACAGAGGTAGACCTTGTGGAAGGCAAGCACCTTCCCACTGTTCTATCCCTTTGGCTCCAGGATAATCTTCCTTATTTAATTTTTTGGGGGGGTATATGTCTGTGCCATACACTATGGTAGGGTTAGTGATATAATATGTACCTAAAATATTATTGTCAAGGATATGTAGGCCACTACGATTAAAATAAAAATTATATTTAAAAAAAAAGGAAAGAATAAACTGTTGACCAGTTTAAAATAAAAGATTGAAGGACCTTCCTCAGGAAACTTGTATAGATGAGATTGTCAACCCAGGTAGTTGCAAAGCAGTGTAGTGAGTGAATTTGTGACAAGTACAGAGATTCTGGAGAAAATCTCAGTGCTCATTAGTAGTAGTATTTACTGAGTTTCTGTTTCTTCTTTTTGGCAGATGGTAAGCGTGCAATTTTGTAGCTCTTTAAAATGAGTCGTGATTGGACCACAGAGAGTTCAATGGACTGAGAGCATGCCTTGAATGCTAGGGGCCAGAATTTAATCCCCAGCACTGTGGGGGTTTACCAAATACTGCTGGGAGCAACCCCTGAGCATCACCAGATGCCATACAACAAAATTTCAATGCATGAACAATTCTCTCTTAATTTGAGTGAGAATACTTTTACTATATACGTATTCTTAGAGACGTCTGGTATTCCAGATCACTTAGCTTCTAGAGGGTCAAAAATAAAAGACACTTTTTTGGATAAGTTAATTAACAGCCTCAATTTCCAGATCATTATAATAGGGACGATATTTAATTTTCTATTTAGTCGCTATGAAAATAATTTTATCCAATTAATTTTAATTGTAATTAATTGATTAAAATTTTATTTAGTTACCATAAAAACTATTCACGATTGAATTTTAGGCATACAATGTTTTAACATCAATCCCTTCACCAAGTTTACTACTACCATTCACCAATAACCCCCTATCCTATTCTTCCATTTTTTTTTCACAATATAGACAGTATTATTTCATTTTCCAAGACTACTAGAAGTTATCATTCTTCTTTTCTGTTTGTTTGTTTTTGGTTTTGTAACCCTGGCACGTTCAGGGGTTACTCCTGGCTCTGTGCTCAAAATTGCTCCTGGCAGGCTCAGGGGACCATATGGGATGCCGGGATTTGAACCATTTTCCTTCTGCATGCGAGGCAAGTGCCTTACCTCATGCTATCTCTCTGGCCCCAAGTTTTTATTCTTTGCAAATGAAAATGCATCTGCTCTTCAAGGAGTAAACTTCATCTCCCAAATTTCTGAATCTATGGTACTATGTTTAAGATTCAGTTATGCTCAGCTACTTATAGAGGAATAAATTCCTTTATGTTATAGAATGAGGGAATACACTTTCTGTCACACTTTGGGGAAGTTTATGACTTAACAGAGTAGAAAAAAATTTTTTTGTTTTTTTTTGGCCACACCCAGTGATGCTCAGAGGTTACTCCTGGCTATGCACTCAGAAATCGCTCCTGGCTTGGGGGACCATATGGGATGCAGGGGGATCGAACTGTGGTCTGTCCTAGGCTAGCACATGCAAGGCAGACATCTTATGACCTGCGCCACCACTCTGGCCCTAGAAAATATTTTTATTTACCTAGAGTTAGCCAAGGATAACCTTGGGTTTCCTAACTTCCTTTTCCTTTTGTCCTTTCATGTAATGATAAAAATTCAAAGCAACTAGGAATATACAACTAGTTATATAAAACAGCTGACATTTCAATAAAGTCCATTGCCCCATAGCGACAATATACTCACATATTTCTGTTTTCTTAAATACAAGTCTTAGCTTAATAAAACTCTCTGATCATTGTCATAGTGTACATGGTTGGCCACAGGATTAAAACTTATCTAGAGTAGTTGGATGAGTTAGACCTCCCTCCTCAAAGAAGCAGACTCTTCAATTAACCAAGACTTTCTTTACACACAGCTGCTGAGGTTTGCTCTTAATAAAACTGCCTCTGTTGCTCACCCTTCTTTTACTGTGAGTGTGGTTTGTATATCTTTGTTTTGGTTTCTACCAATAAGTCTAGAAATACAGACTGCCAGATTTCTTCAGACCTACAATATCAGACCTCCATTTCACCAAAGTTGCATGCACTCAAAAGTTTGCAAAACATTGGTCTAGAAAGTCTGAAAAATACTTGACACCATGAACTAAAGGGAGACCTTTTTTCAGGATTTACTGAGGACCCCCTAAACACCAATTCATTACCAAAATTATGTACTTAAAATAATTTGGAGGCACACCTGAAGGTGTTTAAGTCTTGCACCTGGTGAAACTCAAGAACCAATCATGGTGCTGAGGATCAAATCCGGGTCAATTGTATGCAAAGCAAGCAGCTTACCCCTGTTCTATCTCTCTGGCCCCATATTCACCATAATTTTTAAATTACACAAGATATTGTTATTTCTCTGGACTCTCTCACCTTACATGCACTTTTCCAAAAGTAATGAATATGTTATATATCTTTTTTTACAAGGATTTTTATAATTGTACAAACACTTATAGCTAGGCAGTTGCTAAAATGTAAAATAACCTTCCTTTACTGTAACTATTGATTTTGGCTGTTAGAAGTCATGCATACAGTCATATTTCAGAGAAATGGCCATGTCTTAATGAGAACTTTAGGTTGAAGGAAGACATTTAAGTCAGATGATACTGAAATTGATATGATCAAAATGAAATATGTGGCATATTTGTCTAATCAGCTAGAGCTGCAATCTCTAACCATAGCCATTTACAGCTCAATCAACTCATCTAGTCATTATCAGCTAATGATACAATGAATGATTAACCCCACATTGAAATAATAAGTGTGTTCATGGAAATCAGCTCTTCTATTATAAAGTATGACAGGTAGGACTAAAAATTAGGTTTTAGAATTCAGTTAGTGCCTGACTTACCTGACAAAACTTTAATAGGAAAAAATGGAGCCACATAGTTATAAGAGGAAGTATAGCCTTTTAAGAAAGCAACTTAGAAATATATATATTAGGAATCATCAATACTTTCTGAACCATGTTAATTAATTTTTAAATTTAATTTTTCATCTATTACAAATTGCAATTTAAACACAAAGGACTTTTCTCCATCATTGTAGAACAAGGTATTAATTGTAATATTGTAATAATTATTGTCCTTGACTATTTTATAATGGATTTCAAATGAAGGAAAACATTTCTTTATATAACCACAATATAACTATAAAAGTTAGTAACATTGGGGCTGGAACCATAGAATAGTGAGTATAATGTTTGACTAGGTTAGATTCCCACCATTCCATATGGTTCCTCAAGCAAACATCAGGATGTGTAGAGCCAAGAAGTGTGTCCCAAAAACACTAGTTGTGGCCCCAAAACAAGCAACAAAAAAGATATTAATTTAATATATCACCACCATCTTCTTCTAACACAACTTAAATAGTTTCAATCATTTCCTGGGTAATATAAATGAATGGTAAAAGGGTATAATCCAGAACTAAATTTTGTTTTCGGAATATATCTGGTTCTATAATCCCTTTCAGTGTGGAACATTTCCCATATGGTACCCTAAGCAAGGAGCAATTTCTGAGTGCAAAGCCAGGAGTAACCCCTTGGCATCACCAGTGTGGCCCCCAAACAAAACAAAACAAAAACAAACCAACAAACAAATAAAAAAAGGAAATAATTTTCTGCTTAAATTTGCCCCAGATTTGTCTGGTGGGAGTTCCTTCACATTGCTTATAGGTTCTTTTGACATACCTTTATCAGAACTTAAGAATTTGTCCTTTCTGATATAGGATGTTTTAGACTCATCTTGCACTTTCTTTTAACTATACTAGAATCTTTTATTTATCCAAAAATTTTTCTTCCTTTCAATGAAAAATAATACTTAGAAACTAAAATCTGGAGCTAAATGCTCACTGCATAGAGAACTCCTAAGTATTCTCAGATGGAGTTAGGTATTGAGTTTATCTAAGTATAGATGTATCTATTATATTTATATTACATAAATATAGGTAATCATATAAATAAATGTATAGATATATTTATATATCTATATACTAATTTATTGATTCAATCTGATTCTTTTTTTTTTGTTTTCTGTTTTTTGAGCCCACACCCGTTTGATGCCCAGGGGTTACTCCTGGCTAAGTGCTCAGAAATTGCCCCTGGCTTGGGGGGACCATATGGGATGCCGGGGGATCGAACCACAGTCCTTCCTTGGCTAGCCCTTGCAAGGCAGACACCTTACCTCTAGCGCCACCTCACCGGCCCCTCAATCTGATTCTTCCTCTTCTTTTTTGTTTGGGTTTTTGGCTCACATCTGGTGCTCAGAAATAGCTCCTGGCAAGGGTGACCATATGGGATACCAGGGAATCAACAGTAGTCTGTCCTAGGTCAGTACATGCAAGGCAAATGCCCTACTGCTTGCGCAGTAGGCCCTTGATTCTTGATTAGCCCCTGATTCTTCTCATTTATATCCTAATACTAATGAGTTATTGTAGTTTTCACCCACTTTGAAACTATCTTCTTACTTATTTGACTAACCTACTTGTGTGTGATAACATTCTACTTGCCATCATTCTTCTCCCCCAAGAGGATACCCTTAGGTCCTCTCAGCCTTCAGGACTTCCTTATCCCACCTATGCATATGACAGCTTTTATGTATTGCATACTTAATGTGCTGAAAGCAAAATCTTGTTTTCTGGAAATTTTAGGAAGCCTCGTCTTAAATTCACCTTATTATATTGATCAGAAGAAAGTTAATTTTAATGTTAAATGTTTTATAATTCAACATCTAAATGCTTTTAAAAACAGGAAATACTTCATAGTCATACTGTGAAAGATAAATGGTTTTATTTTTAAGTTATAATCCTTCAGAGAAAGATACAGTGAGTGTATATTTTTAGTTCCATAATTTTACTCACAGATGCATAAGATAGTCACAGGAAAGCTCATAGATTCAGAGTTTTACACTCTCTGGTAAGCATAACCATCCATAAACTTCCCTGAGCCCTAAATAAACATAAAGGAGTAATAATATCGATTCTCTTTTTTCCCATACCCAATAGATGTCATCCAATAATCCTAAATTATATTATCAGAGTCAAATAATTAAGTAAAATTCTATTAATTGTAGCTTACATAAGGGGAGTAACCCCTTACTGCTACCAGGTGTGGCCCAGGATCCCCCCCAAAAATGAAAGGACAGAGACTAAGAAAAGGGGTTAAGATATTTTTTTTTGCATGCAACTGACCCCGGTTTAACCCCCAGAACCATATTGCTGAGTACAACCATGGGAATCCTGAGAACTCTTAGGGTGATGTGAGTAATTTGCAGCACCACAGGACCTTAGCAACACCACATCCTCAGGCCCTTTCGTTGAACTAACAGCCAATTTAGTAGAGAATATCCAGAAGAATCTCCTGGGTATCTTGGCCACTTGGGAGACACATAAACATATAAATAAAGTAAATTAATTAAAAAAGAAAAAAGAACAGGAGAAATAGTATAGCACATAAAATGCTTGTCTTGTATGTAGTATATCTGCATTTGATCATGTCACCATAAGGGGTTGGTCCCCTGATCTCTGTCAAGAGTTATTTTTGAGTGGAAAGCTAGGAATAAGACTTGAACACCACATGGTGTGACTCAAAGTTAAAATAAACAAATAAATTTTAAAAAAGGAAAGAGAAAAGAAAGAGAATAGGAAAAACATTCCTTATAAATAAAATTATAAAGGAAGTAAAAGAGGAAAAACTTATATAATTTAATTTTGAGCCAAGTACAAAGGATCAAACTAAATTAAGGATGCAATTTTATTAATAAAATGTTTATTTCAGCATTATATTTAAAAGAAGAAAATTCAAAGCATCCTAACTTCCCATCATAAGAATGTTTTGAGTGGGGCCAGAGAGATAGCATGAAGGTAAGGCATTTGCCTTGCATGCAGGAGGTCGGTGATTCAATTCCCTGCAACCCATATAGTCCCCTGAGCCTGCCAGGAGAGATTTCTGAGCATAGAGCCAGGAGTAACCCCTGAGCGCTGCTGGGTATAAAACAAAACCAAAACCAAAAAAGAATGTTTTGAGAGTTAGTAAATACATATTATTAGGGACCCCATTACAAATGTGTGGTTGACCCATTGAAGAGGCAACTAAATCACATGTACTGAATCACTTTGAACAAGAACTGAGGCAAGGTCATGTTATGATCTGCAGTCAGATATTCCAATTTTCTTGTCCCAGACTACCCACATTGTCTTATAATTATTGCTTTTCTATTTATTTTTCAAAAGTGTTACCTTTCAGGTGATAAACTATAAAGTCCCCCCTTGCTATCATCGGTGAAGGAATAAACTTTCTTTTTTTATTAATCAAACTACTTTTAGTCTCTCATTCAGTTCTAGATAGATGTGGCAATTTATCCACATTTATAGATATTTCAGATTATCTGAATAGTATAAATGATGTAACAAAATCCATAATTACTCAGAACTAGTTTCAAAAGAGCCCTCACACAGAAAAGAATGTATAAGCCCACCAATGTATAACCCCAACGAAATCAAGACAGAAAAAGTGTATGGACGTCATAGTTTTCCAGGTATCTGCCTCGCTCTTCAGGGCTCATTGACACGGAATCTTCTAGGAATTTTTTTAAAGTGGATCCTGATTCAAAGTGAATCTTGTCTTTATTGTTGGTAATAGCATGGATCAAGCCAATTGTTCCACAGGCATTGCTGATCGTTTGCTTCATGAAATACATTGATGATGTGACATCCTGTCCCTGAGACTTGATTTTTTCTTCTTCTTCTTCTGTTCTGAACACTTCATACTTTTCTGTAATGGGGAAGAGTAGGAACACTGCACATACAGGCCTTGGTACCATGCTAAGGAGCTCAGGATCCAGTCCATACACATCGACAAATTGCATCTTTGGATGCAGACCTAATTGCTTGAGAAAACTGGTTGGTGATCTTGGGATAGGCCTCCAGCGACAGCCAGCGATGAGCCTCCATGGCCAATGCGCCCGGGCTGGCCCCTCTCCAGCTCTCGGAATAAACTTTCAGTCCAAGTAATTTCTTTGAAAAACTTCTAGGAGGAAAGACTTCTAACAATAGGAGTATTTATACATATACATATATATATATAAATATATGGACTGGCGTGGTGGCGCTAGAGGTAAGGTGCCTGCCTTGCCTGCGCTAGCCTAGGACAGACCGCAGTTCGATCCCCTGATGTTCCATATGGTCCCACAATCCAGGAGCGACTTCTGAGCTCATAGCCAGGAGTAACCCCTGAGCGTTACAGGGTGTGGCTCCAAAACAAAACAAAACAAAACAAAAAGAAACAAAAAAATATATATTTATACATATATATAAATACAATATTTATACCCAATTTATATTTTTAAATTGTGACTGGCACATTATATAAATTCAAAATTATTATGATGTTTTACGGGACTTAATAATATTTTTATGTGACATATTGGTTATGATCTGATATCATAACATTTGATTAGATTATACAGGCGAATATATGTATATTTGACTGACTATGAGGGTGGTTTTGGACGTGGGATGCCTGCAGTCTATTGGGCTGCTGAGACTAGATGCAAACTACACTATCAGGCACAGAGGCAAAACTCCCTTCTATAGTTACTCATAGGATTGCCCATTTGTAACTTGTTTTAGTTATGTTCATCCAGACATAACTAAAACTTGATCAGATTTAATTTTCCTCTGTTAATTACTTAAATTGGAATAAGTAAATACATTTCAAATAAATTTTCTCATCAAGATTAAATCTAGAGAAGACATGCCATGCATAGAACATTGTGCAGAAAATGGAGCCTAAGAGATGAGACATATAAATTCTGAATTAAAATAAAGGCAACAAACTATAGATATTATAGGCAATTTCTAGTTATTAATGTCTCTCCCTACCCCCTTCTGACTTAGAAATTTATGAGAGGAGAAATTGATTTTTTTAAGTTTTGAGTTCTTTTTAAATTTAAACACCATGGTTACAATGTTGTTCATACCAGTTTTTTTTAAATAAAGTTGTTCATAATTGAGTTACAGTCATACATTGTACAACAACCTTCACCAGTGCTCATTTTTTGCCACCTATGTCAAAAGGTTTACTTTCACCCTTCCTGATGCCCTCTTCCCTCCCACTCACCCTCCCCACCTGCCTCTCTCTCTCTCTCTCCCCCCCTCTTTCTCTCCCTCCCCTCTCTCTTTCTCTCTCCCCTTTTTTTGACATTGTGGTTTGCACTACTGTTAAAGAAAGGATAACATGCATGTCCCTTTCATGGTAGACTCTTCTCTACTTTAACTACACTCTCCGTTCTCTTTGGCAAATTTCCTACCAAGGACTGGTCCTCCTAATCCTCAGCTAGAGAGACTGATTTTGAAGAGAACTGTCAGAAACTGAACATATGTACCCTAAGAATTCTAGATTAGGGCCCGGAGAGATAGCACAGCGGCGTTTGCCTTGCAAGCAGCCGATCCAGGACCAAAGATGGTTGGTTCGAATCCCGGTGTCCCATATGGTCCCCCGTGCCTGCCAGGAGCTATTTCTTTTTTTTTTTTTTTTTTTTTTTTTTTTTTTTTTTTTGTTTTTGTTTTTGGGCCACACCCTGTGACGCTCAGGGGTTACTCCTGGCTATGCGCTCAGAAGTTGCTCCTGGCTTCTTGGGGGACCATATGGGACGCCGGGGGATCGAACCACGGTCCGTCCTAGGCTAGCGCAGGCAAGGCAGGCACCTTACCTCCAGCGCCACCGCCCGGCCCCAGGAGCTATTTCTGAGCAGACAGCCAGGAGTAACCCCTGAGCACCGCCGGGTGTGCCCCCCCCCCAAAAAAAAAACCAAAAAAAAAAAAAGAATTCTAGATTAAAAGGCAGGAAAGAGAGTTAATAAAAATAATAGAAAATATCTTTATTTATTATTATTATCATCATCATCATCATCATCATCATCATCATCATTATTTTGGTTTTTGGGCCACACCGGGTGACTCCTGGCTATGCACTCAGGAATTGCTCCTGGCTTGGGGGACCATATGGGACATTGAGAATCGAACCAAGGTCTGTCCTTGATCAGCCCCGTGTCAGGCAAACGACCTATCATTGCAGTATCGCCTGAGGCCCCTAGAAGACATCTTTTTGTTGTTGTTGTTGTTTTTGGGTCACACCAGGCAGCGCTCAAGGGTTACTCCTGGCTCTATACTCAGAAATCGTCCCTGGCAGGCTCGGGGGACCATATGGGATGCTGGGATCCGAACCACCATTCTTCCACATGCAAGGCAAAGGCCTTATCTCTCTGCTATCTCTCTGGCCCCTAGAAGACATCTTTTATCAGACACTAACAAACTTGAATATTCAGATCAAAGAGGTAACTAATGAAATAGTAAAACTGGCCAGCAAAATATAACAAAAGGTTCAATCGTACTGTCAATAAAGATTGCACTAAAATGAAATACGGTTTCCACTTATTAAACATATTGTGATTGCTTACTATTATCACCAGATACAGTTACTGTTTATAATATGCTGTTGAAGAAAATGTGAATAAACGCAACTTTTAGTATACAATTTAAAGTGTTAAATAGTGCTAAATTTAAACACAATTTAGTGTCAAAACTATTAAACATATCTTAATATTTTGGAACAAGACCTCTGTATTGAAATTTTTTTAAGATCATCTAAATAATTTTTAATTCTGATATATTTATAATAAAGAAAAATAAAAATTTACAACAAAATTATGATATATTTACTCAATGCAGTATTTAAAATATTAATAGGTTAATTGTGTGACAAAGAATTAAATTGGTCAAAAAAGAATTAAATTGGTCTTTTAGTGTTGAATCTTTTTTAAACTTTATTTATTTATTTATTTATTTGATTGGTTTTGGGGCCACACCCAATGATGTTCAGGGGTCACTCCTCGTTCAGCACTCAGAAATTACCCCTGGCAGGCTGGGGGCCACATGGGATGCCGGGAATTGAACCGGGTCCCTCTGGGTTGGCCGAATGCAAGGCAAACGCCCCACCACTGTGCCATCTCTCCTGTCCCTAATGATGAACTTTTGTGGTATAGAAATACACAAGGTGATTTCTAATGATTCAAATGTGGAGTGTATAACATTATAAAACAATGTTCTTCCCAACTAGCACTGGTGCCATGACCTATCATACCCAAAAAAGTCCTCAGAACGCATGGCAATGGAGGTGAGCTGCCCCAGCCCACAAAGACTGGAGCCAGAAGAGTCCTGCCACTCTGCTCTGCAGCTGTGAACATCTAGTCAATGAACCACCGCACAACACATAGAAAACACCACACTACAAGCTTGATAATAGGGGAAACCAGGCAGGCCTTCACCAAGCATACAGAATAAAGATGGCAGTTCTGATGACCGAAAAGTGCCAACCACCTATTTAGCCTCTCAGATAAGGACTTTAGAGAAGAAATATGAAGGATGTTCATAAAACTCAAAAAAAAAAAAGCATGGAATGAACTGAATAAAAGCACAAATAAGAATCAAGAGAATCTGGAAGATGCAAATAAGAACTCTAATGAGGTACCATCTCACACTACAGAGACTGGCGCACATCACAAAGAACAAGAACAATCAGCGCTGGTGCGGAGGTGAAAAGAAAGGAACTCTTATTCACTGATGGTGGGAATGCCATCTAGTCCAGCTTTTATAGAAAACAATATGGAGATTTCTCAAAAAACTGAAAATTGAACTCCCATATGATCCAGCTATACCACTCCTAGGGATATACCATAGGAACACAAAAATACAATTCAAATATCCTTTCCTCAAACCTATATTCACTGCACACTATTTACAATAGCCAGACTCTAGAAACAACCAAGATGCCCTTCAACAGATGAATGGCTAATGAAACTGTGGCACATATACATAATGGAATATTATGTAGTCATCAGGAGAGATAAAGTCATGAAATTTTCCTATATGTGATGTACTATTATGTTGAGTGAATCTATTATGTTGAGTGAAATTAGTTAGAGGGAGAGAGTTGGACACAGAATAGTCTCACTCATTTATGGGTTTTTAAGAAAAAATTAAAGACATTACTGTAATAAGACAATAGCGTTAAGGGCTGGAAGGACCAGCTCACAATTTGATGCTCACCACAAAGAATGGTGAACTCTGTTAGGGAAATAACTACACTAACAATATTAAAGAATGAGAGAAATAGAATATCTGTTGCGAATACAGGCAGGAGTGGGGGAGGAGGGGGGCATTGGTAATGGGAATGTTGCACTGGTGAAGGGGAGTATTCTGGTTTTTTTGTTTGTTTGTTTGTTTTTGGGCCACACCCGGCTGTGCTCAGGGGTTACTCCTGGCTATTTGCTCAGAAATAGCTCCTGGCAGGCACGGGGGACTATATGGGACGCTGGGATTCGAACCAACCATCTTAGGTCCTGGGTCGGCTGCTTGCAAGGCAAACGCCATTGTGCTATAGCTCCGGTGGAGTATTCTGTTTATAACTGAAACCCAACTACAAACTTGCTTGTAATCATGGTGCTTAAATAAAGATTTATATTAAAAAAGAATCAAGAGAATATAAAAATAGAAATGAGAAAACTCCAAAATTGAAATAACAGGACTTAAAAACTCAGTAGGTGAAATGAAAATCTCACTGGAAAGTGTTTCCAATAGAATAACAGTGGATGAGGACAGAATCAGTGAGTTGGAAGATGAGATGCATAACAACTCTATACAACAGAAGAGATTGTAAAGAGCCTTAAAACAATCAGACAATGTAAAAATCCTCAAAATATGTGAACAGACAAAAATAGAAATCTTTGATAAACTCAACAGGAGCAATATAAGTATTGGAGTCCCAGAGACCCAGGAAGAAAATCCCCATGAAGAATCAACAGTCAAGGACACCATTTCAGAGAAACTTCCAGAATTGAAGAGTGCATTCAACCAAATTCTGCATACCTGAAGAGTACCAGCTAAAAGAGATCCAAAGAAAAGCATCCCTAGACACATCCTAGTCATAATGATGGCCCCTTGCTGAAAGCAGCAAGATCAAAAAGAGAAATTACACTCAAAGGATCATTCTTAAGATTTACATCAGACTTGTCACAATAAACCCTCAAGGCCAGAAGGCAGTGGTGGGCTATAGTGACAAAACTCAATGAAATGAATGCTTCGCCTAGAATACTGCACCCAACCAGACTTACGTTCAGGTTTGAAGGAAGGATATGTAGCTTCATGGATAAACAACATCTCAGAAACTTTACTTACTCAAAGCTAGCCTTAAAAAAAAAAGTGGGGGAAACACAAAATCCTACTACTCCAGCACCCATACTATCTCTTATTTTGTTTTGATTGGTTAGTTTTTGACTTTATTTTCCTTCTCTTTGTTCTTCCACTTTTCTCTTTCTTTTTCACACTTGTGGTTATTATTTAGAGATTTATTTTTATTTTTATTTTTATTTGCCGGGTCCATTTTTTTCTTTTTTCTTCCATTTTTTTTCTTTTCTTCTTTCTTTTTTTGGTAGTTGTCACCAAATTTTTTCTCCCCTTTTTCTTATCCTTTTATCTCCAATAACGGTGGAATGGATGCTCAATCTACAACAAACTGTAAAGTGAAAACCAGTTGCACTGGCATACTGGGGAGTAGAGGAGGGAGATGTGGAATGCATGCTGGGAATAGGGACAGAGGGAGGACAGCACTGGTGTGGAAATGCCCCTCATTCATTGTCACTATGTACTATAAATGATGCAGTGAAAGATTTGTAATGCATTTTGGTCACAATAAAAATTAAAAAAAAGAAAGTTATAAGGGATGCAGATGGACATTTTGTAATAAAAAAAACAAGGGATATGTACAAAAGGAAGAAACCACACTGCTAAACATATACAAACCCTATGAGGGTTAATACTGTGGTTTGCTCTATTACTAATTAAGGACTACAATGTACTGGACTTTATTCCTTTTCAGCACCCAGTGGTCAGTTCCAACCATCACTATCACTGTGGACTAACTGCATTCATCACTTTTTTATGGCAAACTTCTTACCATGGACTGGTGGGAATTTTAAGCTGAGAAGTCAAACATCAATTTTTTGTTCTTGCTACATTATAACAACTCTTTAATCCTGGTAGGCTCAGGGGAGCCATCTGGGATGTCAGGCATTGAACTAGGGTCAGCCATGTGCCTCACTCACTGTACTATTGCTCTGGTCCCATAACTTAACTATTTGAGGATCTTGTTTCCCATTATTTATTTAGTTTGGTTTTTAGGCCACACCTATAAGCTCTCAGGGGCTACTTGCAGCTCTGTGCTGGGGGTCTGTCATAGAGTTTAGGGATGTGGTGGTTCTAGAGATTGAGCTAAGGATGGCGGCATGCAAAGCATGTGCTCAGCCAATTGCAGCCTCTTTCTCCAGTTCCTCATTTTCTATTATTTACATGGAGCTAACAAGAGTATGGTGTTGGCCAGAGTTTGCTAAATGCAACAGTCCTGGCAGATTCAGACTCCAGTGAGTAAAGAAGGTATGTTAGAAAGGAAAGATGACATGTTTTTACAAAGAGATTAAATGGCAAACCAAAGGATCAACATGAATATATTCTTCACACAAATGTCAAGAAATTGTTATGAATACCCTCAAAATCAAATAACAATGGGTTGAGTTATTTTGCAAATTAGCCACAAACCATCTAGATTTTCACCAATTGCTTGATTTTTTTTTATTTACCTCTAAATGTTACTGACTTAAAAAACATTCTGATCAAAGGCTGTGGAAATTCTTAACCCTGAAGCAAGTATTAAATTGGTCCACTCCACAGCTTATTCTTACAAATCGCCTCATGAGTGTCTCAATTAGGTGCATGGGTGTAGCAGCAATGCTTTAAAGTCCTCTACATTTGATTTCATTCTTTTAAAACAACAAACCACCTACTCAGTCCCTGAAAGTCTCCCTCAGCCTAATAAACAGAAATGTCTTTTCTTCTAAACTCCATAGTGAAAGCAAGAAAGCCTGAACCCCCTAGGTTAGTCACATACAGTGAAGACAAGCACCTCTATGGAATGGATCTTTCTTATAACCACTTCAGACTTTCGATGCTGCAAAGATCTTTTCATTTACTGGGGAACATTTCTCCTTCCTGCCCCATCACTTTCTTCTCCTTAGCTCCTGGGGCCCTTGATACTTAAAGCTCTATCCATTAAGTTAGGAGGGCATGAGAAGAAGGGGCTTGGCACTGGATACCATAGCTTGCACAGGGAGAAGAAACATTGCATCTCTTAAGCCATGGACTCAGCCACTGGGGTGGGGGGGGTCGGCAATGGAAATCAAATATTCTGGCAATGTAATTTAATATTTAGAAAATTCTTCTGTCTTAGGAATGATTTGTTTGATATGTCTTTAACAAAAGATTGTGATTTTACCGATCTTTGTTATATAGTGCAGAGCCAATTCCCGTGTGAAGAACGATATAAATGCCCTTGTAAACGGGTAGGATAAAAACAAAAAAAATTTTTTTCCTTCTACTTTGAGTGAATGCCACTATTTTTGTTCAGTGAATTCAGTGTACAAATAGGGGGAGCTAGTAATTTGGAAATGGCGCAGCTTTTTTTTTATTTCACATTTGTCTAATATTATTAGAATTGTGTGTGTGTGTGTGTGTGTGTGCGCGCGCGCGCGCGCGCACACTCATGCGCATGTGTGTTTGACAGTGTAAATGACAACCCAAACTGCCTGCCATTCAGTATTTTGACAGCTTATACTTGAAAAATTGTAGTTTACTTAAAGACAGTTCTGATTGCTCATTGTTTAAATTACCATTAGGAGAGAGGCCTTTCGCCTGAACAAGAGGTACTTATTTTGTTGTGAACACAGGTAGATAGAAACATATGTTAAGTGACTTGCTTAGAGAGTTTGTGCCTTATGTGAAGTGAGTCCTAGTTCCCGCAGCAAAAGCAATTGTCAGAGCTGCTTTCATGTCACCTACCGAGTCTTATCAAAAATTTCAACACTTACCTTTCAGTGCCATTTCTCCAAAGGAAGCAGAGTTACTCTGTGCTTTTTACCAGGCTTTTCACTTGCTTTAAATTTTTTTTTTTTTTTTTTTTTGCTTTTTGAGCTACACCCAGTGACACTCAGGGGTTACTCCTGCCTATACGCTCAGAAATCTCTCTTGGCTTGGGGACCATACGGGAAGCCAGGGATCGAACCAAGGTCCATCCTGGATTAAAAATAATTTTTTATTGAATGTTTGCATTGATCCCATATTTTGTTTATTCTGAATAATGTAGCAATAAATTAAGGAATCAAAGTCTTTTTGTATTGAATTTTTGGGCCTTCACAGTAGATGCCCAGAGTAGAATTTCTGGGTCATATAGAAGTGCAATTTTTAGTATTTTTTGAGAAGTATCAATAGCATTTTCTAAAAGGTTGAACAAGTCAATATTCCTATCAGCAGTGAATGTAGACCTCCTCCCCCCCCCCCCACCTTCCACATTCCTTCAGACTACCTTTCCCCTCTACATTAGTGGAAGGAAGCAGTCTGGCAAAGAGGGTGCTGTTAAAATGTTAGATACAAAGAAACCTTATCAGGAACAGTATTGCCAATCACAGTAACTAAACATAATAATGCAATTAATTCACTAAGGTAATAATAGTTTTTGTGAGAGTAAATGGTTATATATTTGGAGTTAAAATGTTGCCATACCACCAAAATGGTTGTTACCTTTCATCACTGGCTCTAGCTGCTTTCCTTGCACTACTCACCCCCAACATTCCTCCTTAGACAACTTCAGATCCCTTGCCAAAGCTTATTGTTTGACCTCATTGCATATTACCTCTTCCCTTGCTTTGTTTTTTTTATGACTGAGATAATTATCTATTTATACATCTGAATTAATTTGCTCAACATAACTACACCAATTCTATCCATTATTGTAGCAAAAAGGAAGATATCATATTTTCTTATATCTAAGAACTATTCCATTATGTATGTATACCACTAATCTGTTGTTGGGCACTTGGGTTGTTTCTAGATACTAGAAATTGTGATGAATATATGTGTGTATCAGTCTTTTTGATCTAGTGTTTTTGTGTTCTTGGGATGGAATTGCTAGATGAGATAATATGTGTACTTTTAATTCTTTGGAAATTCTTCATATTGTTTTCAACAGAGGCAGGAGTAGCCTATGCCAGAAACAGTGAATGAGAGCTCTTTCTCCACATTTCTCCAGCACTTGTTACTTTTGCCTAGTCTTTTTTTATACTGCATTTTTATTGGTATAGGGTGATTTTACATTTTTTCTTTTATAAAATTTTTCTATTTTATTATATAGTCACCAGAAAACTACAATGTTATTCATGATTGGGTTTCAGTCATACAATGGTCAACACCAATCCTTTCATCAGTTTACACTTCTTCCACTAATGTCCCCCCTACCCATTTGCTTACCAATTAGTTGACTTCTACAAGAGGAGCTTTTTAAAAAACAGATCAATACATTCTTTAATTGAATCACCATGAGTACACAGTTACAAAGTTGTTCATGATTGAGTCATACATGATTGATCATATAATGTCCAACACCCATTCCTTCACATGTGCACATTTCTCACCACCCATTTCCCCAGTTTCTCTTCCTCCCACCTTCCTCCTTCCTTCCTCCTTTTTGCTTTTATGGCAGACATTTTACTTCTCTCTCTCTTTTACTTTCATTTTAGACACTATAGTTTTCAATATTTTTTACTAGAGGGGTAACATGCATATGCTACATTTAGCATTTAATTCTTGTCCAGAGTAACCATTTCCAACAATCTTTATTACAGTGGTCCTTTCTCTGCTCTAACTACTCTCCCCTACTATTAGTGGCAAACTTTGTATATGACTCAAGACCAGTGAGGATAACATGCCCTTTAAAAATGCTAAAAAATGCTTATCATCACTGGCCCTCATCTTTATTGTCTTTAGGTATTATTACCATAATATCTTTTTTTTTATATTTCACAAATGAGTATGATCCCTCTCCCTCTGACTCATTTTGCTCAGCATATTACACTCCATATCTATTGTTGTATAAGTAAATTTTTATGATTTATTTTTCCTAACAGATGCATAGTATTCCATTGTGTAGTTACACCATACACCATCATTTCTTTTTCTTTTCTTTCTTTTTTTTTGGTGTTCGGGTCACACCTTGGCAGTGTTCAGGGGTTACTCCTGGCTCTGCACTCGGAAATCGCTCCTGGCAGGCTCGGAGAACCATATGGAATGCTGGGATTCAAACCACTGCTCGTCCTGTATTGGCTGCGTGCAAGGTAAGTGCCCTACTGCTTTGCTATCTCTCCAGCCCCACCATCATTTCTTTATTCATTCCTCTGTTCTTGGGCACTTGTGCTATTTCTAGGTTCTGGCTATTGTGAGTAGTACTGCAATGAACATAAGAGTACAGATGCATTATCTGCCTTGTGTTTTGAATTTGCATTTTACTAGGAATAAGTGATGATAAATATTTTTTCTAGCATTTTTAAAGGGCATGTTATCTTCACTGGCCTTGAGTCATGTGCAACAGTGATGCCATTCATCATTCTGGGACTCAAAGTAAAACTATGGACAAATTATCCTTGAAAGTTTCCTTTATCTTAATATCCACCACCTCCCAATATTTCTCATAATTATGTTTTATAGCACATTTTATATTTAAACACAATAAGTAATCTGCTGCAATTGTGTAACTGATGCAGTTACTGAGGAGTAGGTCCTTAGAACTGAGCAGGTGGAATCAGTACATAAACAGAGTACAAGTACTGAAACATTCTAAACAATGGAAGAAGCAAACCAGGTATAGCTGTCCTCATTTTACAGATGAGGAAACTGAGGCATTGAGAACAGAGGGAGCTTGTTCTGTTTGAGTGGGGCAAGTAGAACTTCGATGTCATCACAGTTAACTACCTAATACCATTGTGAGGTGAAGCAATGACATTCTTCTCTTCTTTAGCAGTAATAATCACTAGTACACTAACTTATTTCACTAACTTATTAGATGATTTACTAAAGTACCGTATTTTTTGCCCTTTAAGACGCACCTGACCATAAGACACACATAGTTTTTAGGTGAAGTAAACAAGAAAAAAATATTCTAAAGCAAATGGTGTACTAAAATATTGAATAAATACAGAATGAGATGCTATTAGGATACAGTGGCTAGGAATACTCAACTTGCGTGGCCTAAGTATATTTACAATACGCCGGTTCCACAACTGGCTAAACACATTTACCTCTTTTTATTACATCAGAAAATTAAAAAAAATTTTTAAATACTTTTTTGTTAATATATAAAAAATAAGCCACAGCAGTGATCAAATAGTCTTAAACGAAAGCTCTATATATGAAGGTGAAAATTCATTAACATGATTGCTCATGCTATGCGGTATGTCTGCACAATAAAGGGGCATAACACTATGGATGTCAAATGGTTAGTATATGCTCTCCTCCCCTGCACTGAGGCTTCAGCTCCAAGTGACATTCACTCCAGAAGACACACAGACATTTCCCCACAATCTTTTGGTCTTATGGTACAAAAACAAAAACAAACAAAAAACAAACAAACAAACAAACAAAAAACAAACAAACAAAAACGGTATATTATAAGGAATGTGACATTTCTCTGTCTCCTCACTTTTCTTTCTTTTTTTTTTGTTTTTTCGGACCACACCCTTTTGATGCTCAGGGGTTACTCCTGGCTAAGCTCTCAGAAATTGTCCCTGGCTTGGGGAGACCATATGGGACGCTGGGGGGATCAAACCGATGTCCTTCCTTGGCTAGGACTTGCAAGGCAGACACCTTACCTCTAGCGCCACCTTGCCGGCCCCTGTCTCCTCACTTTTCACATCCCAACTTATTTCTCCCCTTAAATGACAACCCTGTTAACTAGTTGGGGGTATGTCTGTTCAGTCTGATAGCAAGGTCTGTTCTAAGAAGATAGCGAGGCACACTGGACAAGGCATTGGGGGACTGGATGAGAGATGTTGTGCATGGGTTAAAGGAATGGTCTGGGTACTGGGGAGTGACCCATCTACTTGACCTAAATAATAACCTCTAACTTCTTAACCTTCTAAGTTTTGTTTGCAAATCATTCATATAATTCTCAAGAACCCCTGAGCTCAGAAATAAATACAAAGTTTCATGCAAAACGTTATTCCAGATTTTCTGTATGGGAAAATCCCACATGAGTTGGCTCAGAGACCACACCCAGGAGCTGTACTTGTTTCTGAGAAAAATTATTTCCTTCTACTAAATGTTATACAAGTTGGTTCTGATGTCAGGGATGAAGATTATGGAATTGTTAAACCTCCAGTTCCTAATATATAATCTGAGCTACCACCCGGTCTGGAACAGAAAGCCATAGTGGCTGTTTTCAAAGTCACCTCTATTTTATACCTCTGCAGGTCCTGTTTTACTTTTCAGTTTTTATACTGTTCCAGTTGTCTGGAAGTGGCTGATGTTGATATAGCTTCAAAAATTAGCTAAGTTCTTATTGAGGCTACAGATTTGCACCTATTGTGAAGATAATGACGTAGAACTTGCTATTCCATAGCTTGATGATGAACATTACAGATCCTGTTAAGGACCTTAGAGTTTGTTGTAGCAATGACTATATCTATTTCTGGATATGGAAAACCACTGAACTAGTCTACATGATTACCAGTCTGAGAAATTATGAGTGAAAAGCTGGAGCAATAACACAGAGGTTAGAGCCCTTGCCTTGCACATGATCAACCGGTATTCCATCCACAGCATCAAATATGGTCCCCTGATCACTGCCAGGAGTAATTCCTGAGCACATAGCCAGGAGTTATCCCTGAGCAGTTGCCCCCAAACCCATAAAATAAATAAAGAAAATAAAAATTGTCACTGAGCCACATGATTAAGGGAGAATCAGAACGAGGACAGATGGTTTTTTACCCTTACTTAGAAACCAAAGCATTTTCTTTTAATCTTTAACACAAACTTCATTCTAATTATACTACTAGTGAGAGCTGAACAGTGTGAGGTCCACTGTGAAATGAATATTACTAATGGAAAACTCCCAGCATATCCATCTTTTAAAAATTCAGTATCTTAATGTGATCCATGCCATCGTCACCTTTTGTACTGCTTTCTGTTTGATTATAATTTTATCTATTAATCATGTTAATCCAATAGACTATGCCTTAATCAAATGCGAGTCAATTACCCAGTTCTTCAAATTATATTTTTTAATGAAAGACATTTGTTAAAAATTGAATGCCAATTAGGGCCGAGCCAAACTTGTTTCTAAAGTTTGGGTTCTTACTGAACAGTTAGAGCCTTTCACTATGCCTGTATTTCTAGCTCCTTCTGATGAGGGCGTGCTGTGTGCTATTAGACATGCCATTAACCTCTCTGTAATTTCCGCTTTTTCACCTGTAAAATCAGGATAATGATACTTCTGGTTTGGGAGATGATGTCATGAGTCTTGGTTTAAAAATACTGCTAGCAACCAATATATATATATATTTTTTTAATTTCAAATATTATATCTGTATTAAACCACCATTGTTAGGTTTAATAATTTTTAAATTATATGATAGGAAATGAAGGTCATGTCAAATAAGACAAGAGATAGAAACCAATAAAAGTTAGCACTGGGAGAAAGTGATAATGTAATATAAAAAAAATAAAAATACTCAGTTAATAAGTCAATGACTTGGAAATTTCAAGAAACAAAAAAATTTAAGTTCTTATTCCTCATTACCTCTAAATATCTCTTTCAGGTCACCTGCTTCAACAATCTAAGCAAATTAATATTTTTCCATTCTCATAGAATAAATATTTTTCTTCCTTTGTGTAGGTGAGCTTTGTACTTATTTCTTTTTTTTTTAACAACTTTATTACATACATGATTGTGTTTGGGTTTCAGTCATGCAAAGAACACCACCCATCACCAGTGCAACATTTCCATCACCAATGTCCCAAATCTCCCTACTCCCCACCCAACCCCTGCCTGTACTCTAGACAGGCTTTCTATTTCCCTCATACATATTCATTATTAGGACAGTTCAAAATGTAGTTATTTCTCTAACTAAACTCATGCCTGTTTGTGGTGAGCTTCATGAGGTGAGCTGTAACTTCCAGCTCTTTTCTTTTTTTGTGTCTGAAATATATTATTGCAAGAATGTCTTTCATTTTTCTTAAAACCCATAGATGAGTGAGACCATTCTTTGTCTTTCTCTCTCTCTCACTGATTTATTTCACTCAGCATGATAGATTCCAGTACATCCATGTATAGGAAAATTTCATGACTTCATCTCTCCTAACAGCTGCATAATATTCCATTGTGTATATGTACCACAGTTTCTTTAGCCATTCATCTTTTGAAGGGTATATTGGCTGTTTCCAGAGTCTTGCTATGGTAAATAGTGCTGCAATGAATATAGGTGTAAGGAAGGAATTTTTGTATTGTATTTTTGTGTTCCTAGGGTATATTCCTAGGAGTGGTATAGCTGGGTCATATGGGAGCTCGATTTCCAGTTTTTGGAGGAATCTCCATATTGTTTTCCATAAAGGTTGAACTAGATGGCATTCCCACCAGCAGTGGATAAGAGTGCCTTTCTCTCCACATCCCTGCCAACACTGCTTGTTCTCATTCTTTGTGATGTGTGCCAATCTCTGGGGTGTGAGGTGGTACCTCATAGTTGTTTTGATTTGCATCTCCCTGATGATTAGTGATGTGGAGTATTTTTTCATGTGTCTTTTAGCCATTTGTATTTCTTCTTTGTCAAAGTGTCTGTCCATTTCTTCTCCCCATTTTTTTTTATGGGATTAGATGTTTTTTTCTTGTAAAGTTCTGTCAGTGCCTTGTATATTTTGGAGATTAGCCCCTTATCTGATGGGTATTGGGTGAATAGTTTCTCCCACTCAGTGGGTGGCTCTTGTATCCTGGGCGTTATTTCTTTTGAGGTGCAGAAGCTTCTCAGTTTAATATATTCCCATCTGTTAATCTCTGCTTTCACTTGCTTGGAGAGTACAGTTTCCTCTTTGAAGATGCCTTTAGTCTCAGTGTCCTGGAGTGTTTTACCTACGTGTTGTTCTATATAACTTATGGTTTCGGGTCTTATATCAAGGTCTTTCATCCATTTGGATTTAACCTTCGTACATGATATTAGTTGGGGGTCTAAGTTCAATTTTTTGCAAGTGGCTAGCCAATTGTGCCAACACCACTTGTTAAAGAAACTTTCTTTGCTCCATTTAGGATTTCTTGCTCCTTTATAAAAAATTAGGTGATTGTATGTCTGGGGAACATTCTCTGAGTATTCAAGCCTATTTCACTGATCTGAGGGCCTGTCTTTATTCTAGTACCATGCTGTTTTGATAACTATTGCTTTGTAGTACAGTTTAAAGTTGGGGAAAGTAATTCCTCCCATATTCTTTTTTCCAATGATTGCTTTAGCTATTCTAGGGTGTTTATTGTTCCAAACGAATTTCAAAAGTGCCTGATCCACTTCTTTGAAGAATGTCATGGGTATCTTTAGAGGGATCGCATTAAATCTGTACAATGCTTTGGGGAGTATTGCTATTTTAATGATGTTAATCCTGCCAATCCATGAGCAGGGTATATGATTCCATTTCCGCGTGCCCTCTCTTATTTCTTGGAGCAGAGTTTTATAGTTTTCTTCATATAGATCCTTCACATTTTTAGTCAAGTTGATTCCAAGATATTTGAGTTTGTGTGGCACTATTGTGAATGGGGTTGTTTTCTTAATGTTCATTTCTTCCTTATTACTATTGGTGTATAGAAAGGCCATTGATTTTTGTGTGTTAATTTTGTAGCCTGCCACCTTGCTATATGAGTCTCTTGTTTCTAGAAGCTTTTTGGTAGAGTCTTTAGGGTTTTCTAGGTAGAGTATCATGTCATCTGCAAACAGCGAGAGCTTGACTTCTTCCTTTCCTATCTGGATTCCCTTGATATCTTTTTCTTGCCTAATTGCTATAGCGAGTACTTCCAGTGCTATGTTGAATAGGAGTGGTGAGAGAGGATAGTCTTGTCTTGTGCGAGAATTTAGAGGAAAAGCTTTTAGTTTTTCTCCATTGAGGACAATATTTGCCTCTGGCTTGTGGTAAATAGCCTTAACTATATTGAGAAAGGTTCCTTCCATTCCCATCTTGCTGAGAGTTTTGATCAAGAATGGGTGTTGGACCTTATCAAATGCTTTCTCTGCATCTATTGATATGATCATGTGATTTCTATTTTTCTTGTTGTTGATGTTGTGTATTATGTTGATAGATTACGGATGTTAAACCATCCTTGCATTCCTGGGATGAAACCTACTTGATCGTAGTGGATGATCTTCTTAATGAGGTATTGAATCCTATTTGCCAGGATTTTGTTGAGGATCTTTGCATCTGTATTCATCAGTGATATTGGTCTGTAATTTTCTTTTTTGGTAGCATCTCTGTCTGGTTTAGGTATCAAGGTGATGTTGGCTTCATAAAAGCTATTTGGAAGTGTATCCATTTTTTCGATTTCATGAAAGAGTCTTGCCAGGATTGGTAGAAGTTCCTCTTGAAAGGTTTGAAAGAATTTATTAGTAAATCCATCTGGGCCTGGACTTTTGTTTTGGGCAGACATTTGATTACTGTCTTAATTTCCTCAAACGTGATATATGCTACATCCTCTTCATTCAACTGCAGAAGATTATGAGTCCAAACATGTATCTATTTCTTCCAGGTTTTCATTTTTAGTGGCATAGAGTTTCTCAAAGTAGTTTCTGATTACCCTTTGGATCTCTATCATATCAGTAGTGATCTCTCCTTTTTCATTCCTAATACGAGCTATCAAGTTTCTCTCTCTTTCTTTGTAAGTTTTGCCAGTGGTCTATCAATCTTGTTTATTTTTCCAAAGAACCAACTTCTGCTTTCATTGACCTTTTGGATTGTCTTTCAGGTTTCCACTTTATTGATTTCTGCTCTCAGCTTTGTTCTTTCCTTCTGTCTCCCTATTTTTGGGTCCTTTTGTTGAGTAATATTTTTTTTAAATGCCTTCTGAAGTTTTCTCTTAAGTTCCCCCTCACCCCCCGCCTTTGCTCCAACTGATTTCTCTTTATCAAAAGTGATCTAGACCTCAATCCACTGAGAGAGAAGTCAGATTGTGAGGGTTATCTCTGGAGAAAGATTCTTTTATTTTCTAAATATTTTTCAAACAAACTTATTTAGGGGCTAGAACAATAATACCTTAGATAAGTTGTTTGCCTTGCACATGAAAGACCTGGGTTCAATCTCTGGCACCCATATAGTTCCCTCAGTGATTCCTGAGCACAGACCCAGGAGTAAGCCCTGAGCACTGCTGGGTGGACCCAAAACTCAAATCCAAAACTTTACTATTAAATTTTATTCAGGCACTATGATTGATAAAACTGCTGATAATAGAGTCGCAGGCATTAATGTTCCACATGTTCCAGTGTTCGTACAATTCCTCCTGCTTCTTAGTGTTAGCATCTCTCCACTAGTGACTCCAGGTTCTCTTCCACCTCTCAGCCTATCTCTCTCACAGATACATTTTTAAATTTAATTATTGTCATTTGGGTCCTATGTTTCTGTTGTGTAATTTAATGCAATTTTGATTGGACTGAAGGCTCTCATGTAAAATGAAGTAAGTCAGAAGGACAAGGACAAATACTGGATGTTCCTACTAGTCAGTGATGTATAGAATAATATAATTAGTGGATGGAAGGTAACACTAGTGGGCAAACTGTCAGCCCCAACTTACAGAAGTGAAAATGCCAGGAAAGAGGAAAAATGGATCAGGGAGGGAGAGGAGATGTCTTGGAGGTAATATAGGCACAAGGCTTAGGGGATATGGTTCTTCCAGGGTGGAGAACTGAAGTATATATGTATATTATCTAACCCTCCAGAGTGGAGGTTCTTTACCATAATCATGGTAAAGGGACAAGGAGCCCTCAGCCTTGGGTATTGGGTGGCTTCTTGGAGCTCCGTGCTGGAAAAAGTTGTTTAGTAATACAGCAGACAGCTCTGTGCTTTAAACTCTGTTGAAACAATGCAGCTCTAGAAATGCTGACACCAGTGCAGAGAAAAACAATAGATTGTTGACAGGGTCTATGGATAGGCCCGTGGGATCTCTATGCCCTACGAATAGCATGTAAAATGTATGTACATGTCCACATTCCTTCAGAGTGGGAGTCCTGAGTTACTATTGATTTACAGTAAAATTTTAATGGAGTCTTCAAACCAAATCATGAGCAGATGGACTATGAAGCCTGGAGTCAGAATTTGGGACTAAGATGGATGTGAAGGGTCATTTACTTCTGTTCATTGAAGGCCAAGAGCTCCTCAGTGAATAAGTGTTTCTGCTTCGGTTCTGCAAAGCCAACTGCCATTACACCGTCTAAAATTGGGGATCTAAACTTGAAGGGAAGAAAGCTCTCTCAGAGCTGTTGAAGTTTAGGGAGGTAATGATAGTTGTTTCATTTCCTTTCTTTTGGGCTCCAAGTACCCTTCTCTGGTTTAATGCTTGTGTTTTGTTGAAATCACAGTAGTGCTCTTTAGTGAAGGGTGTTTTATATTGTCTGACTGGAATTCAATCATTTCACTTCATGACTCTGTATCTCATGGTGATTCAACTAAGGAATTTATTTATAAATAAATAAACAATTTTAAATTAAAAAGAGAGAAATTACAGGCATCACAGGTTGATTCAGTTGAGTATGTTCTGAAGAGAAATGTCAAGTGGTCTGACAGGGTTATAAAACTCATCAAATGACAGGTGGCAAGGGGACACATCAGTGTTTCTTGATGGACATCTAGGAATCGCTGGTACTTTCCAGGTCTTGTGTTACCATGGTTCTTTGTATTATCACCAAGGAAGAGTTAGGCTGTGAGCTGCTAATCAGTAGAGAATCCTGAGTAACTAGTATGGTAAACTGAGAATTTCTGATCTTCTGCTAATAAGCTCTAGTGACTCTTCTACTTGAACAGGTCTCCCTTTTCTAAGGGATGCCAGGCCAGTTGGAGCCAATGGTCTTTTCCTGAGTTGAAACAGTGATAAAGTTTCTCGAGCAGGAATTTAATTTGCATATGCCAAGAATGAAGATTTTAGCATTCTGACCCATTTGATCATCTGAGATGGATCTGCATCTCCATCTGGCCTGGTGTTGATAACAAGCACAGTGAGTAAACCTACCCAGAGTGCAGCAAGCACTGCACAAACACCCAATACTCTGAGATGCCTCTGGTAGTCCTTGGAGACTCTGGATGTCTGGATTCTATGTCTTTTCTTTCTTCTGACTCTATCCTATAGTAATAGAGCCCAAGAACATCCTGAGAGAAGAAAAAATAAAGGTCCAACCATAGCTGAGTGAAGTAAAACTGGTTTTTTCTCCCAAAGTTGTGCTTGTAAATGTATTTTTAGCAGTAGAACCACCGGCCAAATGATGTGAATATTTTTAAACTTTTGACTGCCAAATTAATTCCAAAATTAACATTGCATTGCCTCTTTTGAGAATTGCCTATTATGTACTTTGCCCCTTTACCTGTATCAGATTTTGTTTTTTTTTCTGCTCCCTGTTTGAACACACACACACACACACACACACACACACACACACACACACACACACACACACTGTATAAAAGTTGCTCAGTCCTGATAAAGCAGGCTTGTTCTCTCACAACTTCTTGCTTAACTTTAATAAGGCACCAGGGAAACAAATATTTGTACCAGAAAGCCTGCACACAAAGGGTGGAAGTGTACATGTTCTGGCACTGCATGACTGAGAGAGATATTGGAGATGAATATGGTTTTACAGAATCCAGGGATCAAACCAGGGTCAGCCACATGCAAGGCAAGCACCCTGTTGTACTATTGCTCTGCCTCAAAGACATTACATTGTTATAAAAAGATTATATGTGTATTTATAATTACATCTTAAAACTTCATTTTGTATTTGACTTAAATTTCTTAATAGAATTCATCCAAAATTTATTTAGGTATGTGACAATAAAGAATACTGACATACACTCATTTTCTTTCTTTCATTTTCTTGCTTTTTTATAGGAGTAGGGTCAGGGTCAGGGTTAGGGTTAAGTTTAGGATTACGTTTAGGGTTAGATTAGCTTTTAGGATTAGCTTTAGGATTAGGGTGAGTATTAGGATTAGGGTTAAGTTTAGGGTTGGGCTGCAGGTTAGAGTTAGGGTTAGAGGTTACCATTGGCTTAGAGTTAGGGTTAGGTTCAGGGTTAGGGCAGGGGCAGGGTTAGGGTTAAGTTTTTCATGTACACTCATTTTCAAAGAAACCTATAATTCTCTCAATATATATTTTGTATATAATATTTTAAAATTTTAATATATTAAATAATTATTTCCATCTAGTGAAAGTGAATATTTTATCACCAGGAATTAAAATTTTATTAACATGTTACTCAGTTATTTTGAATTTCTTCCTAGTATCACTGATAAAAATTGTTACCACACATACTTTAAAAGAGAGGAAACATTAGTCATCCAAGTTAAATATAGTTTTTACATTAGCCCACTTTATCTAAAGAGCTTTGTCAATAACATACTATCTACCTATGTTTTTAATTTCCACAATGACAGTTAAATCACCATAGACAATTAATACAGTTTATATTATTTTTATGTTACTGTAGATCATTTCAAATTAAATGTTAAATATCTTTCGGCTTTCATTTCCTGTTAATACATTTTCACATTAATCAGCTTCAAATATAATAACATTCCTAATATGGCCACAGAAATATAATGAGGAGAGATAAAGAGAAAAAGGAGAAAGGGATCATGAAGAGTAAGAAAGAGAATGAATGAATGAGAGAGAGAGTTTATTTGTTTGGTTCAGGCCTTTGCAGGGAAATTATTCAGTTTGCTGCTTTTTTTCTGGCTTGGTTTCTGATTGATGCCAGACAGCATAATATATAATCCATTTAGTAACTCCTAACAGCTAAATAATGCTCTTATTTTTCACCATAACTGAATTGCCAATACTATATTGACAAAGTGTCGTAGACCTGGCATGAAACTGACCTCATGTCACCATTTGTCTTTCTATAGCCTCCATGAAAACCTCAGAAACACCTCTTATTACTCTGATTAATGGAAGACACTAAAGGTTACCAGTGTATTTATCTATTTACACTTAATTCACTTGTGGGGGTGGATGGATGGACCTTAACAGATAATGGAAAATACAATCATTTTTTTCTTCTCTCCCACACTGTCTCCATAAACAGTATATATCATAGGTATTTTGTATATTGTAGGTGCTTCCTGTGCAGGCATCTTTTGAGTATTTTTTTTCCTGAAGGAATACAAGAATCTGCGCAGCTCAGAAAAAGATAGTTCTAGGGTGGAACACAATTTTGCTTCCTAAATAGTTGTTGCTTTGTCTTGGAGACCAAAGACTCGGAAAAAAAAATGGTGGCAGGGACTGATCTATGATTCTGATAATCTCTTTGGACCCTTCCCCAAACTCTAATTTGTTGTGCCAAGATGTGGCACCAAACTAATGATCTAGCCTTCAGCTCTGCCCCAGTTCCTTTTGTTCAGGCCCACCAGCTATAACACTGCAAGTCATCTCCCTGTTTCAGTGGAACCCTTCTATGGATTCCAGCAAAAGGAATGCTACCCATCTCCCACCTCTCTTCCTCCTAAGATTTCAACAATTTACAAGAAACTTCTCACAAGTTTGGCTTAAAATTCTTTTTGTTTAAAATTTTGAGGTGCATGTGGGTCTGAAGTTCCTCCGGGATAATCTACCAACTTCACTGTTCTTTGTAAGGATTTGAGAACACGGTGCTGCTGGAATGTTAGGAGACCACCAAGGCTACAAGCTTGGGAGCATTGTGGTGCTAATAGAAGCTGTGTTGAATGTATGCAAGCCACACACCTTATCCCTTGTCCCACCCTCTGATGTTTTAGATAACTCCTACATCTCCATCTTTTCACTCATGCCCTGTTTTTCCACTTGACAGTGTGTCTTATATTTTATGTTATGTTATTTTATTTTCAGGGCTGCACACTCAGCTATGCATAGGAATGATTCTGTTGTGCAGGGGGACCATATGTGGTGCATGAGATCAAACCCAGATTGGTCATGTGCAAAGAAAGTGCTTTAACCCCTGTACTATCTTTCAGCTCTCAGCTCTCAAAATCTGTCTCTTAGAGCTCATCTCAGTTGCCCTGGTCTAATGTAGCTGTCCCTATCTCATAACATAGTGCTTATCGGTCCTTCCTAGCAATACTTCCAGGAGGAAGGGGAACTCTATGCATTCTGGGTAAATAAATGGAGTCAGCTGCATGTAAGGCAAACATCTTACCTAGTTCTATCCCTTGATCCCCCTCTAATTAATTTCTTTGTTTGTTTGTTTGTTTGTTTTGAGGCACACCCAGAGATTGTCAGGGCTTACTCCTGGCTCTGCACTCAAGTTATTATAGCAGAGACACCAGGGATCAAATCTGGGTTGGCCATGTATAAGGCAAGCACCCTATCTTCTGTACTACCTCTCCGGACCTTCTCTGTGATTAGTTTCTATCTTCATACTTTTTTTTTTTTGGTTTTTGGGCCACACCCATTTGACGCTCAGGGGTTACTCCTGGCTATGCACTCAGAAATCGCCCCTGGCTTGGGGGGACCATATGGGACGCCGGGGGATCGAACCGCAGTCCGTCCTATGCTAGTGCTTGCCAGGTAGACACCTTACCTCTAGCACCACCTTCCCGGCCCCTATCTTCATACTTTTGCTTCTCAGTTAGGTCACCAATTCCTTTGGTAGAAGTTTTGATCATACTTTAACCTGGCAAAACCTGGTGTTCAGAATAGTCATTTTTCAAGATTTGGCAGAGAGCACAGGGGTCAGGTAAGCCATACTCAAGGGCAACATCTATGGTTCCAGAATTGCTGAGCATTACCTGAAAGTCTCTTTCCCCAAAAAGGAATAGGCATTTATCAAAGTCTAAAATTGAGGGACTGGGAAGAAAACTAAAATGAAAGAACATATTCCTCCATTGCAAGCCACACTTGCTGGCCTCCCCTGTGTTGGTAGGTCTAGTTCTGCTGGCACCTTCTTCAGAACAGCACTTTTCTCTTAGCTGGGTCAAGAGGGTGGCTAGAAATTGAACAAAACTTGAAGGTAAGTAAGCATAAGTGTGTGTGTGTGTGTGTATGTGTGTTGTGTGTGTGTGTGTAAATTTTTTATTCACCATTTATTGCTCTTTAGAAATGGTATCTTTTTTGCAGTCTGCACTCTGCAACAAAACAAAGCCTAGGAATGGCAGGTGCTCTAAAGCACTACAGGAATAATCAGTAGTCAACTAGCCCAATTACATTGGTTACTACTGATTAAGATTAATCTGGACCTTCACAGGAACAAAAATTTGGTGGCTGGGGTGGGATTTTATAGCTTACTACTTGGAAATTTACACCACCATATAAAAATTGTCAGTGTATATAATTAACTGCCAACATATTCCCTAGGGTTAACTGTCAACAAAATTATCTAAGCCATACACTTAGGTTTTAATTAGCCATTTTAAGGCCTGTAGAATTAGGGGCAGAAAAGCAGAGTGATAATTTCACATAAAAAAGCTTCTTATTTTTTAGTTTCACATGAACTTATAAATATATGCATGCATATTTCCCAGTGAAATCTTCCTCCCCCTTCCTTTGACCATTCATTTCCTTTGTAGTTTTGTATTTTACCTTTTTTAAAATGTAAAAATGTAAGACACTTTATAGATCAGAATATTTTCCAAGTATTCCAAGTCTAGAGTTTATTTGGAAAAATGACTCCTTTTGAAATGTTCAATATTTAATTTTGAATATTCACTGGGAAAATTTCTCAGATTCCAGTGATGAGTTCTTTAATAGTATTAAAAGTATATTCAAATAGTTATGAGTTCATAAATTTGGAGGAGCAATTAGTTGTGGTCGTTAGATGATGCCTCGCTCAGAATGTTCAGAAGGTTTTGAAATCTTTGAACATTACTAATCTGTTCACAATTATCTTGAGTCTTCCCCAGCACACACACACATTTTGACTGTACTCATAAATCACTAAAATACCACACACTTAGCTGTGCCTAAGCAGAACCTAGAAGTGACAGAAGTTTCAATTATTTGATGGCATAGCATCTGACTAAGAAGCATCAGGATAAATTATGGGAGAAGTAGTTTATTTTAAAGAAATGAAGTAATTGTGAGGTTTTAACTAATGGTTATTTGATATACTCTCAAATAGTAATTGACTCTATACCAAGCCACTGACCAACTGAACACTGAATGTTTTGAAAATGAAACGTGTGTGACAACAAAGGGTGTTCAAAATTTTTCAGCTCTTACCAAGAAGTTCTTTTTAGACTCAGTTATCTGTACTGAGCACACACATTGGTCAAATAAACTGGTGAATAAATGATCGCTTCCTTTTTAGGGCCTATAGAGCTGGCCTAAGAGACTTTGAAAAGACAACTTCAAGCCTTTGAAAATCTGACCTTTTCTTGTTTTACTAGTTAAAAAAAATTAGGAGTAATAATGTGCCTTCATTCGTTACTTAGCAGCTCCCTAGACTATAGACCATTTATTTATCTGTGCTCAGGTCTTTCTGTTTAAAATATATTATTAATATTAATATTTAAAATATTTAAAATATATTTTATTTAAACACCTTGATTACAAACATAATTGTGGTTGGGATTCAGTCATGTAAAAAACACCCCCCTTCACCAGTGCAACATTCCCATCACCAATGTCCCAAATCTCCCTCCTCCCTACCCACCCCCCTGGCCTGTGCTCTAGACAGGCTTTCTACTTCCCTCATTCATTCGCATTGTTATGATAGTTCTCAATGTAGTTATTTCTCTAACTGCAGTTATCACTCTTCGTGGTAAGTTTTATGTAGTGAACTGGACTTTCCAGCCCTCTTGTCTCTGAAAATTATTGCAAGAATATCTTTTATTTTTCTTAAAACCCATAGATGAGTGAGACTGTTCTGCGTCTATCTCTCTCCCTCTGACTTATTTTACTCAGCATAATAGATTCCATGTACATCCATGTATAGGAAAATTTCATGACTACCTCTCTCCTGACGGCTGCATAATATTCTATTGTGCATATGTACCATGTGCTCAGGTCTCATCAAAGAACAAAGTCATTTCCTAAATTCCAGATTGCAATTGAAGACCCCCTCCCATATCGCTGCTTAGCATTTAGGCTCAATGATTTTTTTTATAAATACCCTTGTGAATTTTATTTTCCATATTTTTAAAATGTCATTTGAGATAAAAATGTGTAAAAATACATTGCAGAATAGCCTTACTATCAAATTGTGAAACTATCAAAAGTGTGACTTTATTATGTTGCTACTGGACATTATTTTATAAACTATCTTTTCTTTAATATATACTGCTACTATGTGTGCTACAGCTAAGTATTCTTAATATGAATGGTTGTCATGTATATAAATTGATTTGACAGGGGTCAGAGAGACAGTACAGAGATTGAGAAACTTGTCTTGCATGTGGCTGACCCTACTTCCAACCCCAGCATAGCAAGATACCCTGAGCACCATAAGTAGTGATCCCAAGGGAACAGAGCCACAAGTAGTCCTGAGCACTTCCAGTTGTGGTCCCTGAACCACCACCACCACCACCACCACCACCACCACCACCACCATCATCATCATCATCATCATCATCATCATCATCATCATCATATTAATAATATTGAGAAAAAGTCTAATGTCTCATGTAAGCTTAAAAATTTTACTGTCAAGTTTTAAAAGGGGAAATATATTTAACATTAGTCTTTTTCTCAAGGCTTACTCCTTGTTTAATATTTAGGGGTCATTCCTCAAAGTGCTCAGGGGATTGTATAGAGTTCTGGGGATCAAAATCAGGTTGGCTACATGCATGGCAAGCTTCATACCCATTGTACTACCTCTCTGGCCTCTGTGTAACATCAATCTTGGACTAATATAAATTTGAAAAAAATAAATGGATAAAATGATATGCATGTTTTAACTGAAAAAACATAGGTAGTTCATTTTAAGTTTTTATTAAATATTAACAAAATTGTAAATAGGGTCCTTGATCTATGATACTATTTTATTTACTTTTAAAGAATATTAAATTTTAATAAATACATTTATTTCCTTTTTAATATTTGAAATTTTATTTGAACACCATGATTTACAAAGTTGTTCATAATACAGTTGTTTTAGGTATTTAATGCTCCAATGCCAATCCCACCATCGGTGTGACCTTCCCTCGACTAATGTCCCCAGTTGCCCTCACACCCTCAAGACTCCCCCTTAATAGGCATAAAATAAGTTACTTTATATGGCTTGTTACTATATATATGTATATATAATATTATTACTAAAGTCATTGAGGATTTTCTGAGTTGTTAGGTGCCAGTTGAGTTTTTTGAGTTATTGTTTTTATTAATTGGACCTAGAGGACTTCCACTTAATTTTTCCATCTAACTTGATGTGCTCCTACTGAGCTGTTAATATTGTAAAATTTGAAGATGGTGCTCCAAGCACTGTGAAACTGGAATGATTCAGCAGCACATCATCTCAGCCAAGTCATTTATATTCAGGCAAGAGTTCTATGCAAATGCAGTGTTAGGCCTTTCTTTAGAGCAGGGACTTTGCCTGCCCTCATCCTGAGAAAGCTTCAGAGATCTGGGCCAACTTAGCTCCTGCATCTGTCTGGTACACCTAGTTCTTGCTTCCATGTTTTATAAAGGGAAATGAATTAGTTACACCCATTTAATATCTATCACAATTTAACATTTTTTCCTCACTTGGAAGAGAAAATATTATAACCTTTATTTGTCTCATGAAAAATAGAAATGATTTTTATAAACTTAAAAGTAAATGTAAGGAAAAAATAACTAAAACAATGTGGAGGGAAGAAGATACTTTATAATTCCTCATTCAAGTCCA
Organism: Suncus etruscus; assembly: GCF_024139225.1. Classification (NCBI taxonomy): domain Eukaryota; kingdom Metazoa; phylum Chordata; class Mammalia; order Eulipotyphla; family Soricidae; genus Suncus; species Suncus etruscus. The sequence goes on from NC_064852.1 coordinate 28,641,514, forward strand.
ATTTAGAAGATACACACATCATGTCATATTATACAATGGACACTACAAATGTAAATGAATAAACTCAATATGATTTTGATTTGATTGAGTTTATATTTATCATTATTATAAGCTACTGAAGGATCTACTACATATAAATTCCCAAAGCAAAAATTAATGAGTCTGGACTAAATCCAGAATTTAAAGTTCTTTTGAATTTTCTTTGGTTTAAGATAATATTTCAACAGGTATTGATATTGGGTATATGAAAAATGCCCTTCTGTTTTAGTATGTCTTTCCTTCACTATCTTGAATAATTAGAAATATTTTAGGGCCTAGAGGCACAGTACAGTGGGTAAAGTGTTTGCCTTGCATGTAATCAACCTTGGTTTGGTCCTGAACACTTCTTTTATTTTTTTTAATATGGAACACTTCACAAATTTGCGTGTCATCCTTGCGCAGGGGCCATGCGAATCTTCTCTGTATTGTTCCAATTTTAGTATATGTGCTGCTGAAGCGAGCATGATCCTGAACACTTCTTAAAGTCCTTTGAGTACAATCAGAAATAATCCCTAAGCACAAAGCCAGAAGTAAGCCTAGCTATAAAATCCTTTATATTCATTCTCTAATCCAGGAATTCTCACGTTAAGTCACCTCTGAGGAATATTGGCGATTCCTTACAACCATGTTTTTTGCTGCACTGTGGTGGGGAAAATTACTAGAGTTTAGAGATTGAAGGCCTGGAATATTTTCAACATTTTGCAATTCCCAGTGCAGCCTCTTATAACTAAGAACATGCTGGTCCAAAGTGTCAGTAAATCTGAAACTAAGAAACTTTATTATAATCTGACATAAGGGTCTTTTTTTTTGTTTTGTTTAAACCCATATTCTTTTTTGGCAGCATATATTTTTAAAATAAGTTACTTTATTTAAAAACAATGTTTACATAGTTGCTCATAATACATTTGTTTCTTCTACTCAACTTTTCAACACCAATCCCACCACTAAAGTAAAATTTCTTTTACCAATGTTTCCAAACTTCCATTCCTTCCTAAGTCTGTCCCCTTAGCAGGCATAGAATAATATATTTTATATTGCTTGTTTACAAGTAACTGGTAATGAAATTTTTTTCATAGTAAAGTACAGCATAAAGAAAATTTGTAAAAATTATTGTATCTCGCAATCTCATTAAATCATTACCAGAAGGATTACTAAAGCAATTTATTGATAGTAGATCTTTCTGTTATATTTTCCTAAATATTAGGTTGCTCTGATTCTATGTTGATGTCTAAACTGGTGTGTTCCTACTGGGATGACAATATTAAAAACTCTTGGGTTGCCTCATGGCCGCATATGCAACTGTGTGGTCTAGAAATTCCAAGCTCCGAGATTGATATTGCTGCATCTGTGGGATGTGTTTCTAGTTGCCAGGGCCTCCAGAAGTACAAGAAAGTTTGTGGTAGGGCAAGGATGCCTACATTTACTCTAACAAAGTCTTGGCAAAGTCAGCCCAAATACTAGCATACCTGGATTTTTCATCAGTTTGGCAGCTCTGCAGAGATCAGTGTATAAGTGGTGAGGTTGTGCCATTGTTGAAGTGGCATTTGTGGGTAATGGATGCAGCTGGCAAGGCTTAGGTAGGGTGGAAATTTGGCTTGCCTTTCCTCCAAGATTGACAACATCTTTTATAGGGGTGAATTAAACCTGGAAATGTCAATGGTTAATTTTCTAATAATCTTTATCTAAGAACTAGTCACTCTCTCTCACACACATATGCACACATTCACTCTTTCAATAGTTTCTTAGTTTTAATACTAATAAAAGCATACCAGATGTCATGTAAAATGTAATTTATTGTCCAACCTAAGACACTATTGAGGGTTGTTAATATTTATTTTGCTCAGTAAGAGTAAGTCAGGATGCCTTGTCTGAATGATCATTTTAATTATATGGTAGCCAGAAATGACCAAAGAATAGATATAGAAGGAGGTATTTCTAAGGCTGCCAGCTGGAAGAATGGCAACAAGTAATGAGACTGAGCATGGGGCAGAGGTCCTAGTATATTCCTTATCTGTAGGTTGATGTGATTCTACCATGAAACTCTTCAGGATGAATAGGGAAGAAATTACTAGATGATGGTAAATGGTATCTAGATATTTTCTAATGAACATAGATAATTGTAAGGACTGGAGCTGTACCTCTTAAACGTATACAGTCTTTTAACCCTATATTAGGTTAATAAAACTTATTTTCTGTGTGAAGTCAAACCACTACTGTAGAATTTTGCTTCATTTATTTCTATTGGGGATCAAATCTAGGCCCCAAATATACAAGATCTATCACTGAGCTATATCCCTGGCCCGTACCATAGAGTTTGGTTTTGGAAAAGTAAAAATAAAAATAAAATTCAGGGTATAAAGAGTGCAAAACCTTTAGAAACTGGTGTAATTCTTGCACAATCTCAGAACTTATTAGCTCTCTTGCTGAGGAATAACTTCCACATTGGTTTCTGCCAGCTGGAATACTTTCTTTATTGAAAGTGTGTTGTACTGTTTTCATTCACATCATTTCCTGAACCTAGGTCTCGGATATACAAAGTCAACAGAATGCTCTTCCTTCACCTCACAAAAAAATTAAAGCCTGTGATTTTTCACTACCCAGCTAAAACTTTCAGATAAAATAAATAATTATAAAGGCCAGAAAAACCACTTCTTGTTTTCCTTTTGATGGTGAGGTCACTGGTGGATGAGATAATCTTTTATTTATATTGTATGTGGTAAAATTTCAAAACAGGACTGTATGCTCATCACACTCTATAATTAAGCCTGTAGGGCCAGCTGGCTGATATGTTTTAATGCAGAGCTTGTCAATTTCTGCTAGCACTCATTTAGAGTTCAGAGCTCCATACATCATGGGAATGTGAGGGCAAAACAATTTCTATACGAAATATTTTGAGAGGCCTTGAACAAATTAAAGATCATTTCTGGGCTGATTATCTCAGATCCCACTTGATATAGCAAAATTAGGAGCTAACCTCTGTGAGCTTGGCACCATGCATGTGTCCCCAGATTCTTTGCTTTGGTCTCCCTCTCCCTTCCTACCTGCTCTCCTGCTATAAATAAATGCTTTGCCACCACCCACACTCGTTGCCATGGGTTGTCTTTCTAATGATGCCTCGTACATGAAGAGAATCGGTCCAGATCCTTGTTTGGCCATTGACTTGGGAGGAAAGGGGACCACCTCCTGCATTGCACAGGAAACATTACAAGGGCAGCGGTGTCTTTCATTCCTCCCACCTTCCACAAACCCCACAATAGGCAGCTCTCATCTTGTGACATCCGCAACTAATTTATCCAACCAGAAGACCGGCAGCGCTCGGCGAGGCAGCTCCTGTCTGAATAGATGCAGTAAATACTCAGCTTAATAGCAATGTCTCAGGCAGGAGGGCACCGTGTCCCAGCATGGCATTTTTATAATCTTCCTAGCATGCCGGCAGTCAGGAGCACAGGCCCGTGCATGTTCCTCCTTGCTGGGGCTTAGTGGGCATGTGAGTGTTAGATAGTGACACATTGCGCCTTTAAGCAAGTTTAACTGTTTTAGATCCTCTCTGATCTGCAGCTTTGTACATCTGTTATGCTGCCTCTGTAACCACTCTGGGCACATCTGCTACTTGAAGCTCAGTGAGCAGCACCGGCCTGGTGAGGGTTGTCTTTGTGATAGTCCTATGTATCTAGGAGGGGTTATCTGCTACCCACGAGGCCACAGTTAAATACAGCAACTTGGCTCAAAACATAAAGATAACCTTGTGACTGTCAGGAGGACTGTTGCTTCCTCAAACTCAGTGATTTTGTTCGCCAAGGCCAGACAAAAATATTATCCAGAGAAGCACTAATAAAAAGGTATTTGAAAAAGAAAAAATTTTCCTTTTCAATAGTTATTTTTCATATGCTTGTGGGCACTGATGTGCTTCAGCCAGACTGGCTCCAAGCTGGCTTTTATTTAAGGTTTCCAGAGAAATAGAATATGTATATATGTGTAAATATTCATGTTTTTATATATATATAATATATATCAGATATCAGAAGAACAAGGGAATCAGGGTGTAACAGCCTGAGACTCAGAATCTGAGAAAAAGAACTCTGATTAATGGAAGGCAGGAAGTGAGGATCTCAGTTTAGGAAAACCAAGAATTCAGGCCCTGAAGAGGCTCAATGGTGAAACACCTTCTTTGCACCAGCAAGGCTGCATGTTTAGTCCTCATCACCTCTCCTCAGGGCCAAGTGTAGTTCTGAGCACTATTAGTGTCATCTCTGTTGCCAAGGGTTCCCCTTGGCATATCATAGCCATTAAAACCAAGTAAAGGGGAAAGGGAAAGAAAATGTGTCATGCGGATACAGGAAAGTGAGAACAAATTTGCTCTTGTGTTTTATTCTCTTTAGACTCTCAGTGGATGGGTTGCATGCTGCCTGAGTCCATGTGAGTGAGAGCAAATGATGTTTATAGTCTTTTCTGGAAATATGCTCATAGACATATACAGAATAACACCAACTATTGCTCACAGCCTTCCAAAGCCCAGTTAAGTGCACACATGAAATAAACATCTCAGTTGTAGGTCAACATCAGGGTACTCCTAGCACTGTCATCCATAAACACAGCTATCTAAGTCATGTCCTTCCTCTGGGTAATACTCCTTGTTTCAAATATCAGATCTGGCTGACTTGGTCAGTTAGCTCATAGGGACAGGTAAGTCCCTGTGGGAGATAGGAACTACATTCTGCCTATCTTGGGCCAGAACAAGCCATGGAGTCAAATTAAGAGTCAAAGTTACTAAAAGGTACATTCTCCCCAAGAATCAGTGAGTAGTAAATATTTGCTGCCCTGTTACCTAATTTGTGGTTTTGCTCACTGCTTTATGGGTTACAGAGCTTTCCTGCTGGTGTTTCAAATATTTTTGCCATTGAACACAGATTCCATATTTTTTTTATGGATTCCATTTGTAACCTGCACTGAAGTGGAGTGGAATGTTGCTGCCTGGTATATCAGGTCTAAGTGTCATACATCTGGCCCTGGTTCTACCTATTCATATCTTATGATAAGTCTGATCTAAGTTACAATGACACCAGAGTCACACGTCCCCACACTACTTGGTTTACAGACATTTCTTTTCAGAAAAGTTTTTACTTGAGATGTTGTGATTTACAATACTGTTAATGATGCTTTCTTATAGAACATTCTTAAAGTCGCTGTGTCCTTGTGGATAATTTGCTAATGCTGTGCCATAGTTTGGAGAGCAACTTATTTTTTGTGTGTGTCATACTGAGATAGATCATGACAGTGTGGGCCAAAATGCCCAACTGCAAACTCTTTGAAATTTCTTTAAAAGCAAGAACAAGAAGAGAAAAGTAGTGAGGAAGTGGAATACAAGCCAAGTCTGAGAGCTATTTGACAAAAACAATCAGAAATGACACGGGCGTACTTGGGAATGAGCCACAGAAACCAAACAAAAAAGATCTCACACAGGAAGGGCTTCAATCTGGGTTTCATGGTCATGTATGGCAATGACTTATTGCCCCGGCTTGTGTACATGTTCTAGAAGTCTATTAAATGGCATTGTGAAATCTCACACATCACTAGTTGCATTAGAAGCATTGTGATCTTACAGATAAGCCAGTGGATTGAGAATGGGGAAGCAGAGTACACAGCCAGAGGAGAAACCAGAAAAGCCAAGTGAAGAGATAGTGATTGGTGACAAACTGCTGCCTTTAGCAGCTAACTTAGTGGCTCTTTGAAAATTTCCACAAAGCAAGCTTACCAGATAATGAGGATTCAGGAATGCTTTGAATCTTACATGTCTCTGGAAAATGCGGGGTTCTTAGGCTGCTCAAATACTTGATTCATGACTGGAGAGACAGTATAGTGGTTAATGCACATGCTTATGTCCTGCTGACCCTTTTTCGAATTCCTGGCTCTATATATGTCTCCATGAGCACCTAGAAGGGTCATTTATCAGTCAGGAATAGTCCCCAAACACTGCTAGATGTAGCCCTTGTCCCTAGCCTCTGCTCCTGTAAAAAAAAAAAATCTAACAAACCAGAGGCTCTGAAACTTTGGTATCATGCCATTCAGAGGAGAATTGTGGGTAATCCCATTGAAATTGAAGATCAAGTTGCAAAGGGGAGAAATAACGGTACATTGAGATGTTCTGAAGCAACTTGTTTTAGCAACAGGCTGAGAGTCACTGTGCTGCTGCTCTATTGTGGATGGTGAGTAGATATGAATACTTTAGGGAAGAACTTCATAGCTGTCCTAACTTATCTGGATGGACTACTAGTTCAGTGCTGTTTTGTGGCTCTTATTGACTTTTTTTTTTGATAGGGAAGTAATGACCATACCCAGCAATGTGCAGGGCTTACTCCTATCTCTGCATTTAGAGATCATTCCTAGTGGAGCTTGGAGGAATCATATGGGGTTTGGGGACTAAACCACATGAAAGAAAAAGCAAATAAAAGGAAAGTAAGAGTTCTGTGTTCACAAGAGTGATTGCTGCTGACATCACTCAGAGAGACATAGTGAATATAATAAGTCAATGTTTAATGACCTTAGCTCAAAATTTGATTCATTATTTCCCTGAAAATGAGAGCCCTTATAAAGACAATCTTAAGATGAATAATAATTTCATGGCAGATGTCAGCTCAGGCACACTTAATCCTCGTGAAAATGGAAACTATATCCAGTTGTCTTCTGACATCCCTCAGACATCCAAACATGTCTCAACTTTAAATCTCACTAGATAAAAATCCTCCATCACTCTGTTACAGAACAGTTGGTCAGGGGCCGGAATGGTGGCATTTGCCTTGCACATGGCTGACCTAGGACTGATTGAGGTTCGATCCCCCAATGACCCATATGGTCCCCCAAGCCAGGAGCAATTTTTGAGTGCAGAGCCAGGAGTAACCCCTGAACATCACCAAGTGTGGCCCCAAAACAAAACAAAACAAAATAAAAGAACAATTGTTCATATTTTTATTGACTACCTACCTGCATCAGAAGCACTTATAAGCCTGGTCAGTGACTAAATGGGACAGGATGTCAATTTATGCTGCAGCAACAATGATCAATCATTTTAACAAAGCAGTAACAGCAGTGAATTTGACACCAACATTATTTAAATCAAATTTTGGGCTTTCTCAAAAGTTCAAGACATTCTAGTATTGGTACTTTTGTTTATGCTTAGTTTTTAGTTTCTGTTTATTTTATACTAGATTTGATATTTTTAATGTTATAATATTGGATTTACAATTTAATTCACAAAATATAATATTTAAGAAATTTTTAAATTTAAATTGTAAATGTAAGTATTTGTCCATGAACTATTTTTGTGTTAGTTACCAGTCCAAGAATATAAAAAAGTTGAAAAACACTGATCTCATTTACAACCCTGAAGGAATTGAGATTTGTTGGGAGTAGAATTTTTGAAAATACTGAGTCCATCAGTATAGGTTCCGTGTGTATGTGCATGTGCGTATGTGTGTGTGTGGTGTGTGTGTGTGCGTGTGTGTGTGTGTGTGTTGTTTTGGAGAAACAACTACCAGTACTCCTTCTCTGTGCTCCAGAATCACTCAGACAGTACTCAGGATACCACATGTGGTGCCAGGGATCAAACTGAGGTTGTCTTAGTTATAGTATCTGAGCAGCCTCTAGCTTCCATTTTTGAAAGACATAACGACATCATGAAAGGATGAAAAAGTTGAAACAATGAAGTGGTCTGTGACCTGTCAGAAAGACTCAGTGGAAAATTTTGAGAATGTGGTCCTTATTTCTCAAATCTAATGTTATAATTCCTAGTTTGAAAGTTTACCTGCAAGGAGAAAAGAAAGAGTGGGAACCCTGATGGAGAAAATTAGCTTTTTAATATTTTTCTCTTCTGTCATTTTCTTCCCCGTTCCTTTTCTCTCATTGCTGTTATTTGCTGACTTAGGGCCTTTTTCTTTGGTTGTAATGTAGATGGAGAATCACATACTAGGTAGTGTTTTTTTATTGCACTTAATTACAATGCTTTATGGGAGTTACATACTGCATTATGGTGCTTAGAGTAATAAATGATGGTGTCACCAGAATGGTACTTGGCAGGTGTCATCAAATTCTGCAAGGCTGGAGCTCTATCATTAAGTCATCTAGCACTTCTCTTGACTATGAGTTCTGTTCACAAATCCATGTTCTACTCTTTTAGTTATTCTGGGCTTCAAATTCTCAGAGAAAAGGAGTGTAAGTAGAGATACTTAAATTCAGCTGATGCTCATTTATATACACCGGGATGACAAGTTGGCATCCATTCAGACTGGCCAACTGACTATGTGGAAAGTTGAATTCCCTTCAATAGTCAAATATTTGGCACGTCACCTTTGGCTTAATATAATGTCACTATTGCTTTCAGCGCTGTGATTATGGCCCTTCATTTGGTGTGTGAATTATTCTGGACTAGCTCACCAACTATTCTCAGGGCAACTGTCCTGCCTACAGCATTTGCAGAATGCTGGTTTTTGGGTGATTCACAAAGCCTTCACATTCTCTCCACACTCTCCATCATGGTTGTCAATGGTTGAACAACTTATGGCATCTGGCCTGAAAGATGTGAACAATTAAGCTTTGTGCTTTTAGGGGCTAATTACTAAATTCCTATTTACATGGTCTAGACCAATTTTATTTTCTATAAGACTAATGAATTGAAAAATATGCAACAAATCAGATGTTATAGTAGATAAGAGTTTATCTAAAAATGAAGATTTCTCATGGTTTTATTCATTTTTATTGGGGTAGCACTGGTCTATTACATTATATAGCTGTCAGGTTGCAATCTTATAAATCAACATCTAATATAGACTCCAAAGTCTAGTGTTGATCTATAGCCACTAATTGACCCTTTTAATCTGTTCTCTATCTCTTTCCTTATGGTAGTCACTAATTTGGTCTTCTGGTCTAAAAGATTTTTTTTTGTATTTTATTGCATTCATCTGTTTTGTTTCTTTATGAGTAAAGTCATATAGTGTTTGCCTTTCCCCATATGACTTAATTCACTGTATAATACCCTCTAGGTTGATTCATGTTGCTGCAAATGTTAGGGATTATCCTTTTTAAGAAAGAAATCTCAATAGTATCACATTGTGTATATGTTTCACATATTCTTTATTTACTCATCTGTCAATGAGCATGTGGGTTGTTAAAATTCTCGGCTGTTGTGAATAATTCTGTGATAAACATGGGAATTGCAATGTTTTAAGATCAATTTGCTAGAGTCCCTCTGTATTCATTATCTACTCTGGCATGACAAATCACTCCCACATCCATTGAGTTTGAACTAGAGCAAACATGACTTTTTCTCAGTCTCAGGAAATGGCTTAGTTCTTTGTTTTAGGGTCTCTCATGAGACTATAATCAAGGTTTTAGCTTAAGGCTCAGTGGAAGCAGGTAGTATCTCCAAATTTATTAAGAGATTGTTAGCAGGTTCCATTTCCTCATGAGCAGTTGAACTTGAGGGACACAATTCTTTTCTGGCTCATGACTGGATTTAAAAGAACTTCCTTGGATTTTTGTAGGTGGTGTTCTCTGTCAAAGCAAAAAAACAAATTAGAAGGTCTTATCAAAAGATATCTATAAGTCCCAATCTTTATAACTAATCTCAGAAGTGACATCTATACCATAAAGATTCAACCAAAGAGGCAGTAATTATAGATAAATGCTAAGAGATTTAATTCATTAAATACCTCACAGCAACACAGCATGTCAGCAAGTAACTGGGAATGACTAAACCAAGTCAACACATAAAGAAAACTCACATCACAAAGTTTTCTCACTTTTGTCAGATTCCACTCATTAAGAACAATTCACTATGTTACATTCAAAAGATGATAATGTTGTGTGAATGCTAGAAATTAGGGATCATTGGGAACCATTTTTACAAGGTTACCTGCCAGATTTAATTTTACTTGGAAAATAACTTTTGCAAGGGCAAGTATTTTTAGATATGTTTCAAATTCTAGAGGAATATGTACAATCATTTATATTTGTTGAATTAATTATAATTAAATAAATGAGATCTTATGCAGTGGTTAATTACACAGGTTTGGTTAGCAAGCATAGTTTGTGACTTTAAGTAAATAAATTCAGTTCTATACAATAAAATGCTAATAAATGTGGTTTACACTAACAAACATTTATAGTTTCAAGGTTACAAGTCAGTGTGCCTCAGAATTACTTAAGAAAACTTCTGAGGGCCCAGAGAGATAGCACAGCGGCAATTGCAATGCAAGTAGCCGATCCAGGACCAAAGGTGGTTGGTTCGAATCCTAGTGTCCCATATGATCCCCCGTGCCTGCCAGGAGCTATTTCTGAGCAGACAGCCAGGAGTAACCCCTGAGCAATGCCGGGTGTGGCCCAAAAACAAAAACAAAAACAAGAAAACTTCTGAATATTATAGGAAAGTCCTTGAATCTTAGTCTAAATATATACTAGATGGCCAGTCACCATTTCTACATTTGACCAGTGCCATTGATTCATTCTATTCTTGAAAGAGATATAAACCAAGTAGTGAAACATCCTGGGTACAATGGCCATGCAGCTATAGGGGCTACTTGGCAGAATCTTAGCAAGGGCAGGAAGAAACTCTTGTGGAAAAGGGCAAGCAAAAAATCTTGTGAAAATGGGGGAAATTATTGAGAAAAATTTATCTGGCAATCTCAGGAGGAGAGGGTGGGCCAATTCCTGCCTTGACATGTCTGGTGCACCTATCACCCACAATTGCCACTTTGCCTATGGCCTTGCTTCAACTCTCCTTTATGGCTTTCTGCAGACACCAATCTGACCAAAACTCTATATATGTGAGATTACAGATCTATATAGACATCATGTTTTCTATTGTTTGATTCTTTTTTTGTTTTTTTTTTTAATATAATTTTTATTTTGATCATAGTGGCTTACATATTGTTGACAATAATATTTTAGGTACATATTTACATAAAATCAGGGGGGATTCCCATCACCAAATTGTCCTCCCTACACCTCCGTTTTTGTCCTACCTCCCATTTCCTCTTCCCTCACCCCCAGGGCAGCTAGAATATGTGGTCCCCTCTGTATCTAACCTACTACTTAGTAGTCTTGCACCTGTTTGGTCTTGATGCCTCCCTTATTTCCCCCTCTAACTGGAGGCAGGACTAGCTAGTTCAAGTTGCGTGGTTTTGCCTGAAAAAGAGAAAATAAATAAACTGGGGTAAGAGTCTAATACCCCGAAAATGGGCGGAATCCTTCTAGAGGCTCTCATCATCGATTTGGGAGATGAAGGAGAAAAAGAAGGTGAAACACTCCACCAGTACCAAAAGAAGTGTCAAATATCCAGTGAGAACTCCAGCTATATCGACAAGCACCACAAAAAACAAAGAACAAAACAAAACAAACAAAAAACAAACAAAAACAAACAAACAAACAAAAAACACGCCATGGTCTTGAAATAAGAAACATGGCATAGCACATAATGAAAGAAAAGAAAGGAAGAGAAAAAAATAAGTATAATTGGTGACAACAATTTCAATAATCACACCCAAACAGAGAAATTGACCAAAATAGATAGGTAAATTAAAATAATAACAATAATAAATGAAGGTAAAAATATATATATATTAAAAAATAACCAAGGTTTTGTGCTTTTTGTAGTTTTGTTTTTTCCCCTCCTGCCCTGGCACAGTAAATATTGGGGTCATTCGAAAAGGAATTCACTTGGCCTAAAAAATATGGGGTTTCTCCATCCTTGGAGTATACTGTCATGGGATCAATTCTAGACTTTGTTCAGGATCATTTACTCTCCCGGTGGTGTTTTTGTGGTGTGTGGAAGACTTCTGCTCTGTCCAGGGTGATACAATCAGAGCTCTGTGTTTAGAGGTCTCAGTATCTGCACAGATCCTGAGGTGGGACTTATGATGAAGTCAGTCTTTGTGGTTCTAGAGGTTCTGTTACCTCAGTGTCATTTTAATCCATCTTCTGTGGTTGGTGATCTTGGTCTTTGCACTGAACCTAGGATGGCACTTAGGATAGCGTCTTTCTTTGTGCTTCCAGAAGCCCCATTCCGTTACAATTGTCTCTGCCGGACCTTTGGAACTGGGGATCATGATTATTGTGCAGGTCATAGTTCAAACCCTAAACTAGGGCTTTTTTATTGGTCCCAAGATGTATACAGTCTGGTCGTGGTTCTAGCAGCCAGTCATCTGTAAGTCACGATCTTGGCTTTTGGACCTACCAAAGGGTGCCAAGTCTTCTGGTTTTGTCTTGTCGTTAGCTGGTAAGGTAGGCTAATCTGCTCTAAGGTCAGGTTGTTCACATTTTCCTCGTTGTCAGGATATCATGTTAGAGCGGGCCCTTGTTGTTGACCCCACAGTATTAAGGCTGCCCCGGATGGAATTTGTTTCCTGCAGCTGTTGTGAAGAGCTGTGCTGTTTCTATGTCTGGGATCCAGGGTTCAAGGCTGGATGAATGGTATCTAATCACCTGAGGTCTAAGTTGATTCCACATGACATATTTTCAAGGTAGGAGATATCCCTGTATTGTAAACAACTATGAGTTCCTATCTCTAGTAGATAAGAGATTTTTTTTTATATGTAAGATTTCCCCTTTATTTAGTGTGCCTTTGCAGGGGGAAGTGGTGCTACATTATATTGTCGGTGTATTTGGGGGTGGACAGAGAGGATAACAGAAACAGGTCACATACCCAAAAACGATTAAAAAAAAGAAGGAAATAAAAATGTATGTGCTCACAAATATATATGTAGGACAGAAATTTTAAAAAAATAAATTAATAAATTAAAAAAAAAAGAAATAAAATGAGTTAGCGAAGTTTTTAAAGTACCAAAGTGGTGCAAAAGACTACCTTACATTTGGGGGAGAGCAGGTAAAGAGGTGGTATTTTACAGGTCTTATGCCTATGTTGGAAGTACAGTTTTTCCCATTGTCTTTTGGGTTTTTCTTGTGGTGTGTGGGTTCCCAGGCATCTTCCTATCACGCCCCCTGACCTTCTTCAGATTGGTAAAAATTTGCGGCAGGGAGGTCTATTGTTTGATTTTATATTATTTATAATATATTTTATATTATAAATAAAAACTATTTGAAGAAGAGTGTTTTGAGGCTACACTCAGTTGTGTTCAGGGCATACTCTTGACTCTGCACTCAGAAATCACTCCTTTCTGGAAGGGCTCAGGGACTATGTGTGGGGTTCCAGGATCAAATTGGGATCAAATATGTGTAAGGCAGTGCCCTATTCACTGTTCTATATTTTTAAGCCCTGTTTGTTTTTTTTTTCTGTGTGTGACTGGAAGGCCACATCTGGCTGTGCTCAGGGTTTACTCTTGGCTCTATATTCAGGAATCACTCATTGAAAGAGGTGAGAGGTCCATTTGGGATTCCAGTATCGGATGCATTTTGGCTATGTACAAGGCAAGCATATTACCTGCTATACTATCACTTTGTGTCCACTTTGTTGTTTACTTTTAATTCATTTTTAAGCCATAAACTATTGATCTATTATAATACTGTTGAGAATAAACAGTGGCTTGTTCTGTGCTTTAAAAGCTAAACAAAGGCTCTTATTTCTAATATCTCAAGTTCTAATGATTCCAGAAGGCTTAGTAAACAACAAAAAAATAGCTAATACAGCATAATAAGACTTTTTATCAACAAGACTAATGCCAGAAAGATCCTGATAATACCATCATATTCAAGATCCTGATGATATCATCATATTCAATAATCTTTTTGCTATTCACCCAGACTTTCTGAATATTTAGAATATATAGTCTGGCTTGTTAAGAAGGCTTTTCAATTCAAAACCCAAAAAGGTTCCTCTTTGTCATAAAAATTTCACTGCCTGCCCCCAGCAGGCTCTATGGTGACAGTTCCCAGGGGACTTATATCAGAACAGCTTTAGGTATAAGGAATCTGACCTTGATCCCCTTTAAGCTTGGGGAATGGGAAGGACAAGGTGATAGAGACATTTATTTATTTCACGGCCTTCACATAGTGATGAGGTCCTTATGCCTGTCTTTTATTCAAGTCTCATAAACCCCTACAAGAGGACAGTGGGATCAGATCATACATTTAAATCATTTTCAAAGATGTCAAGCAATTCCAACTTCTTTAATACAGCAACTTCCCAAGGAGAGCTAAATCTCCAAACTGAAGACAGGCTTCCCAAATTTTAGCTGTGAGAGACTGATTATGTATTTAGCTTTCTTTGGAGCGATATAAAGCTTTGTTAGGCAAATCAGTGACTGAACCATGTCTTCCTAACCTCATATCTACAGTTACTATTTATATATGATGAATTTTCTCTGACTCTGAGATCAGGCTTCACGGGGTCATCATAGATTTTTTGCACAGCCCTAGAGGAGCCAGGCACTTGGTTGAGCTAAAGGCAGACTTTTCACTTCAACAAGCTTCCTCACAATAATAGAAACCCAAATGCCTGAGAACAATGTACATAGCTTCCCTGACTAATTTTATTAGGCAGACACATTTAATGACTCCTGTTACAATCACATCCTGGCTGTGAAATAGTACTGGATTGTGACAATCACACTACATCGACAAGGATTATCAGTCATTATAAAAGAATCAAATTATCATCAGGAAGTCATATTTTATACTTATCAAATCTTCTACTGGTCAAGGTCCATTACTGAGCGACACCATAAAGGCAGGAGTCACTAGTTCATTCTCCAGAACATTTAAATCTCTATTGTATTTGTGTAGAGTATAATTTCTGATAGCAGTAAAAACCTAATAAAAGTTACACCCAGATGAATAAGTGTTAATAAATTGACCCACGGCATTTAAATAGATAATTTTATTTGTGATCAATGAAAATCTATCATTTCTGTAAAGAATAATTCCAGTTGTTACCAGTCCAAATTACCATCAGCTCGAGGATAGTTTTAGATAGCGCTTGGTAATGGATATTAATATTTCTGGTTACCATTATATGAGATTAATTTCTCATTAGTTTTTACAAGCATATCCTGTTCCATCAAAACAATCAAGACTAGATTTTAAAATGTTTCCGGGGCTAGAGTAATAGTACAACAGGTAATTTTCTTGCATGCAGTTAATCTGTTTGGATCTCTGGCGCCACCTAGGGTTCTTAAGCACAGAACCAGGAGTAATGTCTGAATACAGTAGTGTGTGGCAAAAATGTTTTTAAGGCCATGGCCAGAGTGTTAGCACAGCAGGTAGGACATTTGCCTTACAAACGGATGACCTGGGTTTGATCCCTGGCATCCCATATGGTCCCCCAAGCCTGCAAGGAGTGATTTCTGAGTGCAGAGCCAGGAATAATCCTTGAAACCGTCCAGGAGTGGCCCCCAAACCAAATCTTTCTAAGGGAAGAAATTAAGAATCACCCATGCTCTCAGCTTGAGTTGGAAATGCTAGAGTTTATCTTCCCCTCCCCCCTATACTTCCACAGTGTATCAAGTTGCCAACAGTCTTTAAACTCAAAAAACATAGAAGCATTTATTTGTTTTTTGGGCCTCAACTGATAGCACTCAGGGACTACTTATTCAGAACTTGGGGGTCATGTTTGGTGGTGTTTGGATGCTCATGTAATGCTTGGAAATAAACCTGTGCTTTTTGCTTACAAAGATTATACTCATCTTATTAAGGTATTTCTCTTAGCCAGAGGATATATACTCACATATTTTTTGTTTTACATAATTTGTTTATTTTGTTTTGGGGTCACATCTGGGGGTGCTCAGGGGTTACTCCTGGCTCTGTGCTCAGAAATCGCTCCTGGCAGGCACGGGGACCATATAGGATGCCAGGATTCAAACCACCATCAGTCCTAGATCAACTGCATGCAAGGCAAACGCCCTACCACTGTGCTATCTCTCCGGACTCGGGAGGAACATATATTAAACTCTGGTTTTCAAAGTTTTTATGAAATCTGAGTTCATAGTAAAATTATCATCTTTATTGTCTTAGTAATAAAAAAAACAGATTTTATAGTTGGCATCTAACAAAAATATCATTCAAGAGAATGTTAGAATTTTAGACCCAAAACAATTATGATTAACGAGTATGGAGTTTTAACAATGATAAGAGCAGGTTTGAGGTCACATTTGCACCGGATCAGCTCCATACACTCTTTTTCTTGAAAGAGATATAAGTCAAGCCATGAAAAATCATGGGTACACTGACCACATAGCTGAAATTTGACAGTCTCAAAGAGGAGAGGACAAACCAGTTGCTGTCTTTCCAGCACCATGCCTGCTGCACCCATCATTCAAAATTGCCACTTTGCCTATGCTCCTTTTTAACTATTGGTGTTTGCAGAGACAGCAATCTAACCAAACTCAGGTATGCTGGTATTTGGGCTGGTATCATCAGGACTTTTTGGGAGTGAGTGTGGGCACCCTCCCCCTGCATTTTCTTACTTCTGGGAGACTTGGCAGCTGAGAGAACACACCCCATAAAAGCTGCAATATCAATAATAGTACTTTGAATTCCTGAATCACACGGTATTTGTGGCTGCACGACACCTTTGTTTGTTTGATGCTGTCATCCCCACAGGAAAATACCAATTTAGATACCAATGTATCTGAGGCCACTTAATGTTATGAAACAAATGAAATATCAGAATGTCCAGCTAGCAACAAGAGCTTACTAATCCTTCTGCCAATGTCTTTTTTTTTTTGGGGGGGGTCACACCCGGCAGTGCTCAGGGGTTAATCCTGATTCTATGCTCAGAAATCGTCCCTGGCAGGCACGGGTGACCATATGGGATGCCGGGATTCATACCACCGTCCTTCTGCATGAAAGGCAAACGCCTCACCTCCATGCTATCTCTCCGGCCCCTTCTGCCAATGTCTTAATGACCATAATGGAGATACAATGCTTTTTTTTTTTTTACAAATTTGCTTGTCACGGTACTCCCTTTTCAAAATTTTATTTCTTCTCTTCCTTTTTTATTTTTCTTTCTATTATTTTTTTTTAAAGATACTTAGGTTCTACTTACCTGGAGACAAATGTATCACAGTCACTATGCCAACTATGTGATTCATAGTTCTTTAAATAAAGTAAATTTAAAAATTAAATAAAAGGGGCAGGTTTGAAAAAGAAATGACATTTCCTGAAATAGAAAAAAATACTGATGATTTGAATAAAAAACTCAATGGGCAGATTGACTACAGCTTACCAGAGAACTAATGATGTAGCAGAATTGAAGACATTATTCACAGGGGCCGGGCGGTGGTGCTAAAGGTAAGGTGCCTGCCTTGCCTGCGCTAGCCTTGGACGGACCGCAGTTCGATCCCCCGGTGTCCCATATGGTCCCCCAAGCCAGGAGCAACTTCTGAGCACATAGCCAGGAGTAACCCCTGAGCGTTACTGGGTGTGGCCCAAAAACCAAAAAAAAAAAAAAAAAAAAAGAAGACATTATTCACAATGCCACACAAGACAAAGGAAAAGGGGTACAATACTAAAGAGAAGGTAAAGGACATGAAATATTATACTAGTTAAAAAATCTTACTATGTCTAATTATGTCTATAGAGAAAGATGAAAAAGATTTAAAAATTTGAGAACAATAATATATAATCCCTGGTATTTTTAAAATATTGTTTTATGTTAATTAATTTAGAACAATCGTTAAAAGTATAACTACAAAGCATAAAATATAAAATTTGAAGTGACTAATGAAGAAGTTAAAGGAAGGACAAATATTATTGACAAATAAAAAGAAGACAAAAAATTATAAATAAAACAGAGAGAAAAATATGCAAAAATACAAAGTAAGAGAGCATAAATAAATCCAACATCGCATAAACCTCAATAATTAAAAAAATACAAAACCTAGTCAGTTAACTGACAAATATTAACAATATGGATTAAAATATGGCAGGCATGAATAGCTAATAATTATTAATAACTATATAATTAGTAATATAACTTCAAAGATGCCAATAAGAGTTGACAGAATTTAAAGAGTGGCTTAAAACAAACCCACCTTTATTCTTCTCAGTTATTCATAGATAGTAGACATATGTTTGATCTAAATATACTAACTTCATAAAATGAGTAAATATAAAACACTGCACCCTAAGAAATGTAGATGTACTTTTTTAAAATTATGGAATAACAAATTAGCACAAACTTAAAACAACACAAATGCACTATTTCACAGGTTTATGATTCCATAGTCTCTGTAGGTCTCACTAGGCTAAATCCAAAGTGCTATTATTTTCTTCCCACCTTGAAAATTCAGGGCTGAGGGTGAAAGCCTGGGGAGAATAAGGTTTGTGCAGGTTGTTAGCAAAATTCTATTTCGATGCAGCTCTTGTACTGAGATTACCATTTCCTTCGTGACTGTTAGCCTAGAATTGTTCTCAGTTTCTAAAATACGTTGTATATTTTTTGTTACATTCACATAATTGCATTCAAAATGAATAACTGTTGTTGAAATTTCCTTACCTCGTGGCTTCTGGTTTCTCTTTTATTCATTATATCTTTAATGGCTAGGAAATATTTCTGTTGAAAGGCTCAAATACTTAAATTGAGTCCACAGAGTAAGCTGACATAACTTTAAGCACACTTGGAAAAATCTTTCTGGGTGCACTGTAGTATATTCACAAGTTGTAGGCATGAAAACACCAGGAAGTCAAGAAGTCATTATTTTGCCTACCCAATTCTCCCAAACTCAGTCAGAACACACTAGATTGCATTCCTACTCAGCCATCAACCAAATGTCTGCAAAATTAATATTCTGGAACCAAAATGAAATTTGGCAACTACAACAATGGGATAACTATACAAACCTAAATATTTGGGAATTAAAAACATCTACTCCTGGATCAAATGGAAAGCCAATTAAAAACAATTAAAGTGAAATGTCAAAAAATACCAACTTATAATTTGTGGAATACACTGATATTTCCATGAAATATTACCAATATCTCACATTCTTTTGTGCTTGCTAATTCTGTGGGTGTAAAGTTGGGTTTTATTATGGTTTTCATTTAAATTTCGAATTAGTCATTCCTGATGACTCTTTCAGTGTAACCCTTTTTCTCACACACCCTTCCAAAATGTGGACTGTTACATCCTACCTGATTCAGTTCAAGAAGGACCCTCAGCTCAAGTAAACTACCTGATCCTTTACTCTTGCAAACCAGTTCTCAAACTCAAGAAGATCATAATGTAGGATGAAAATATTCCCTGGATTTCAAACCCCTTTCCAAGAATAGCTCAAAAGACTTACTGGGGATATCTATATTTTCTTTGTATGTTTAATACCTCAATAGTTATACCTCTTAGTGTGTTAATTTTACAAGGTAAAGGTAGCCTCCTCCCTCTTTTTTTTTTAATTTTGCTTGCTTTTGGTTCTGCTTGGTATAAAATTTTAGAAGAGAAGGTATTGCTTGGGATAAAAGCTCAAGTCAAAACCAGGATACAGAGATTGTATAGCCTGTCGTTCTTATCTCCCAAAGGCACCAGCAGTATAATATGGCACCATACCTTTTTGCATAGGCATACTGAAAAAAAAAAAACAGGAAAAAATTTATGTATAGAAATGAGTTCTTATCTACTAGGGATAAGAACACAAAATTTTATAATACAGAGACGCCTCTCATTAGGAACATTTGTCATGGGAACTCGACTTAAACTCCACATGACTGGACAACGACCAGCCAACCCCGAACCCCAGATCTCAACTACAGAACCTACACAGTTTCCTGCAATTACACCAGGAATCAGTCTCCACCTGGGAAGTTCCTAATACTGCACTGGTACCAATTTACGCCATGTTGCAACGACACCCTGATAACGAGGAAAGAGCAACAACTAAGAGCAGGTTGCCCTACCTCATTATTTTTTTTTGGTGGGGGGGCACACCTGTTTGATGCCCAGGGGTTACTCCTGGCTAAATGCTCAGAAATTGCCCCTGGCTTGGGGGGACCATATGGGATGGTGGGGGACTGAACCGCGGTCCTTCCTTGGCTAGCGCTTGCAAGGCAGACACCTTACCTCTAGCGCCACCTCACCGGCCCCCTTACCTCATTA
Source organism: Suncus etruscus (assembly GCF_024139225.1). Taxonomy (NCBI): domain Eukaryota; kingdom Metazoa; phylum Chordata; class Mammalia; order Eulipotyphla; family Soricidae; genus Suncus; species Suncus etruscus. Next base: position 28,661,582 of record NC_064852.1, read on the forward strand.
TCTAATGGTAAGATGAAATCAGCAGACACTCCGTCCTTGGATCTGTGCAAAAACCAAGATCACTAACTAAAGAAGACTGACTTTGACAACCACGACAGAACAGAACTTTTCCTGGGACCAAAATGAAAGACCCTAGCCTAGGTATCAGCCTAGGATTTGTGCAAAAACCAAGATCTCTAATTCCAGAGGTCTAATTTTGACAATCGCGACTGAGCAGTACTTATGGGACCATAAGGAAAGACTCTATCCTAGGCTCTGTCCTAGGATCTGTGCAAAAACAAGATCACTAATTATTGAAGACTGAATACAACTGTGACTAAGCAGAATTTCTGGAACCACTAAGAAAGACTCTATCCTAGATTTCGTCCCAGGATTTGTGCAAATATCAAGATCTCTAATTGCAGAGGACTGATTTTGGCTACCACACTGAGCAGAATGTTCCCCAATACTTACTGTGCAAAACAAAACAAAACAAAACAAAACAAATCAAAAAAGAACTTGCCACACTAGCCTCCCTTTTATTTTTCTTTGTTCTTTCTTGGCTTTGTTGGTTTTTTTTTTTTGAGTTGCTGTTCTGTTGTTGTTGTTGTGGTGTTGTTGTTGTTGTTATTGCTGCTTGTTTTGTTTTTTTCTTTTTTTACATTTATATTTATAGCTTCTAGATGGGCTCCTCCAGATTCTCCCCTCCCCACCCCCCAACAGAATCACAAAACTTGAATCATCTTGTTCTGCCTCAAAAATTGAGGAGAAAAAAGTAGATGGTACAAGAGCAAACAGTCACATGAACATTGAGTGGAAATAAAATGATCAGACTTACACACTAAACCCAAAGTCAATGACAACAGAATCAACATAACACAATCTACAACAAGCTATGCACAAAGGGGATCTGTTACACTAGCAGTCCAGGGGCAAGGGGGAGGTGGTAAGTGATGCATGCTGGGAATAGGGATGGAGGGAGGACAACACTGGTGGTGAGAATGGTTCTAATTCACTGTCACTATGTAAGTTAAATTTAACTCTGAAAGACTTGTAATTCACATTGGTCACAATAAAAAAAAATGCTCTGGACCAAAAGAAAAAAAAGAGCATTTATTAACACTATTAATAAGTTCTTCTGTGTCTTCATTTCTGAAGTACCATTCAACTTTCCCTTAATTTAAATTTTTTAATTATTGATTTGTAGGAGTGCATTTTACTATATAATCTAAATTCTGATCCTTTTAAGTTGTATGTGTTGCTAATATATTCTCAACATTTGATTTGAGAACATCTTATCTTTTTTACTTTCTTGGTTGATTTTAAGAGATTCAAATATGGCCTGGAAAAAAAAAACAGGGAACAAGGTGAAAGGTCCAGAAGTCCTAATTTAGTTACCCGGCGCAGAGAAATGAAGAGGCTTATGAGTTCCAGCAGATGCTTTGAAAAAGTGCTTTAATACTGACCAGTCAAATGGCCAGGGTCAAAGTTCCCCCAGAATAGAAAGGGGACCAAAGACCTCGTGTTTCCCTGATCACCCCCTTATATAGGATAGGAAGTGGGAGGGGAAGGAGAGTCCTTGAGGGCTGGACTTCCGCCAGGATAACACCAATGATTCGTGAGGTAGGGGTAGAGGTGGGGCCGAGGCAGTGACAACTTCCTTAAGGGGCGGAACACCCGCCAAGGTTGGTGGTGGGGGGGCTGAGGCGGAACACCCGCCAAGGTTGGTGGTGGGGGGGCTGATTTCCCTTTTCAATCCCCACTTCTTGTACTGGAGGCTTCTAATCCTAGAAGCCAATGTGATTTGGGGCCTTTACTTTCTGATATTACTGGTTATAATTATTTGCATGAGCTAACCCTGCATGGGCCAATGGCTACCAGAAGTAAAAAGGCTTAGGAGGGGCCCCAGTAGGGGTATTAGATAGGGGAGAATTCCATGCCATAAAGACCATAAGGGACCATTTAATAGCTTTTTATCTTGGTCAGCTACTCTTGATGGTGCTTGATTCTGTTCCACACATTTGAAATTAACTTTTGTGAGAGTTTGTTATTTTTGTTTAGCCCCGCTAGTTTTGCTAGCCCTGCTTTCCCAGTTACCAATCTACCTGCAACTTCTGAGCCCTACCAGTAGAGTGCTCAAACCTAGGAGTGCCTAAGAAATGTATGCTAGGCAGAGGGATGGGCTCTGTTTCTGGGATGATGTCAATGTTGGGGAGCACTAATGCTGGGATGTATAAGCCAAATTTTTACCACACATTTATACCCGTTCCGGAGGTAAATACCCTGGGCTAGAGGGAGCAGGCAGGACTTCTGAGCACTGAGTACCTCCTACCTGACCCAGGTTTACAGATTTGGTGCTGTTATGAATAGCAAACAGAAGATTCAAAGCTAAACGGGACTACCTTTTGACATAAGTACAGCTAGAAGAAGCAAAGGTTAGATTACCTAGTCAGACAGGGACAGCCAGAGGCCAATTTCCCCCCCACCCCCAAGAGGGAGGCAAAGGCTGAGGTTTTGCTTTACACACCCATTCTGGCCCCCCAAACACACACATGGGAAGTAGAGGACCGGAAGTAAGCAGTTCGAGCCCTTCCTTAGCAAGTGCCAGGGAGAGCATTTTCAGAGTCAGTGAGTGCATTAGGGCTGAAGTGTGCCCGCCGGACCCGTATCTTGAGAGGATCCTTAGTGTGCTCCACTTTTCAGGTTTTAGATGGAAGGCGTGAACCCAGGAAGCATGCAGTTCACCTTGACAGCAGTTTTTTTTCACATAGGCTCTAGTGTTTGCGAGCGGTACCGTTTTACTAGGACCTGGTCTCTCGGCTTCTGGGGCTCATATGCCTGTTTGGGTCCCTTTCAGACTTAGCTTTGTAGGGGGCATCGATGGTGGCCGGCCGAGCTGCTAGGAGAGTGGAAGGGGGGAGAGAAAAATATTATAAGACTCAGAAAACATTTGCACTGGGTGGGGCACCATATGATTGCTGCTGAAGGAAGACTAGGACTTTTATTCTGGTCCTATGAGCCGACTGAGCTGGGCCTTCAGGGTTTTCTTCTTATAGGCTGTGAATTCCACAACGAAAATAAGGAGGTTTCTGCTTTCTTTTCTTCATTTCTGCAACTTAAACAACTGTTGGGGTAGAGAGCCCTAAACTTCAGTTGCCTTTCCTGCACTGGGTCAGACAGAGATGAAGAAATTTTATTTTTATTAATGACTGTTTTACTTTTAACATTACCAAGAGAAGCATAATTTTTGCTACCTGCTCTAACCTCTGGGATAGATAGGCATAATGTTATTCTTAGTAGTTAACTTGGCTTATTAATTTCTGCGGCCTTTATTTTCTTCTTATTTTCCTTATAGCTTTTTCTGATGACCATTTTGCTTTAGAGATTTCATTACCCTAGAAGTTATTAGAGGGAACGTGGTCGAAGATCAATCTTCTGTAGCTACTTCAGGCTGACAGGGGACTGCAGTTTCAATCTCTAGATAGGGTGAAATCTCATATTTCCCTAAAGGAGCAGTTAACTGGTTCACTTTTGCAGTTTTAACACCTGAAAAGGATTAGATTAATTATACAGGGGAATATTACTTAACCCACTCAGGCCTTGGAGCAGTAAATAGCACAAGTTGAATGGCACAGCTGTTCTTATTGTCTGTAATGATAGCACAAATTAATTAACAGAAAACAAAGCATTATAGCATTATGAATAAACACAGTTTTGAGTTACTTCAGTTAGACTAACATTTGCATTTACAATTTATGATTTGGTTTAATACAACTAGTAAGAGCATTTTTACATAAGTTACTTCAAAGAAGTGGGTTTTAAATTAGGCCCACTAGAATTTTAATTAGCTACCAAAAATGGTTTTTCTCTCCACCTTTACCTTGTACCTTACCCGGTATTTGAATAACTTGGCTTTTTCCTTTGCACATATACAGCACTGTTGGAGAAATCTCCATCTGGGGCACCCCCATTACTTACAGAGCTTTTTGAGGATAGGTTGTAGACACAGCAAGCAGGGTTGGTTGTTACGTTACAGTCACTTAGGTTTGGCTGATGAGATGGTCGGTTCAGCATGAGGATTTTCTGGCTGGGCATCTCACCCTCTGCAGGAATTTTAGAGGTGATTTGTCTGTTCCACTCCTCTCCAGGTTTGGAAGAGACTGACCTCGAATTCTCTTCTGAGCTTGAGGGAGAGAGCAGGGCCCACAGGCTGTGATGATCTTCTAGGAAAATCTTCAATTTCCTTACTCAGGCCATTTATTTCAGTTTCTCGCCGGTGCCTGCTTGTCACACCGCCTCAACTCCAATTATTCCTCTGAAAGAGGGCTTTGGGGTTCCCTTACTAATTTTTTTGATTTTCTGTTTGCATGAGGACTACTCCTCATGCAGAGAGAAAAGCCATCTGCTTGTATCTTGTGCAAAGCAACATGATGCCATGATATAAATGGTACTAAAAGGTTCTGGGAGAAGAGAAAAAGCAAATATTACTTAAATTACTTAGATAATTTTAGAATTTTTTTTCTGCAACGAAACATTTTATACATTTTTAAATAAAACCATGACCAATTTTATAAAACCTCCTGTGATACAAATATTAATGTTCTTGGTAACATATAATGAAAAATTGCAAAATAATATTTTAATTATGCTTAATTCTAAATATAGAAATTTACTTAGTTTTCTAAACAGAAAACACCAGCAATTTACGTTACACAAATTAATGTTGAAAACCAGAAAGAATGAATACTTACTACTTTTGGTAGAACATGCTTAAAAACACTTACACCTTTTTTTTTTAACCTAGAGACATATTAATAACTATTTAGATTGATTATACAGATTTTTTTTTACACATTATTAATTTTTACACCACTTTCCTTTTTACATGCAAGGCAAACGCCCTACCATTTGGCTCCTTCTCTTTTTCCTCCCTTTTTTTTTTTTTTTTTTAAGCTTCGCCACTCATTCTTTTGCAGTGGTTCCGCTGCTAAAAATTTTCACGTGCACCGAAAAACAAACAAAAATAACAACAGTAATTTGCAACATTTTCTTATTAATTTTTTTAAGAAACCTTTAAGTTAGAAATTTAAATGCTTAAAAAAAAATTTTTTTTTTTGACTTCCAAACCATTTGCTAGATTTTTCTTTGATATGTAAATGACCTACATTCCCCAGCCAGGTGAGGCTGGGAGGACAATAGTTTGCCCTGGGGCGTGGTGAATTTCTTCACCACGTGGTGAGTTTAAAAAGCATTTTTTTTTTTCTGCTAGAAAAAAAACGGCCAGTTGCTCTTTTTGGCCTGAACGCATGGCAGGATAGTTGGGGAATTGCAAAGTTCAGAAATTCTCCAGGAAAATTTATTCCCGATGGCCATTTGAGAAATCTGGGATTTGCAATTTCCAACACCCCCCGCCAAGTCCCTAGCGTGGACCTTGCACGCGCCCGCTTCCTGGTTGGGGGGGGAACGGGTTTCGGGCGCCCTGTTGTCGCGCCGCAGGCGGCGGGGATCGCGCGTTCTGCTGCTGGGACGACTGACGGGCGAGGGAGACGCGGGCTCACCGGCGGTCGGCCCCTTTCCCCAGGGGTCGGCCCTTGAGAGGGGGTCGGGCTTGCGTCCCGTGGTCAGACCAAAAAAAAACATAGAACACACAGACAAGAAACAGACAGACAAACAGACAGCGTGGCGCCACAAATAACCAAGCAAAATGCGTTCAAGTAATCTCTGCATCCCACAATAAATCCTAGACAGACAACTATGCCAATGACCAAGTTCTTGAGCTCCAAAAATCACAGACAGACAACCTCTTCAGCAGCTCGGAACGTCTTCCAGCTGCTCTTACTAAACCCCTGGGGTACCACCAGGGTCGTGACCTAAGCAGCCAAAGTTCGTCAACTTTTTCTGCCCATCTGGTATACGCATCAGATGGGGAACCACACACACCTGGAAACGCATCAGGTGGAAGATTCCTTAGTCACCCGGGGGGACTCTAACCCCCCTATGAAACAAAGTCTGCTTCTACTCGGTTTCCACATCGAGCAAAGAGCTCATAACATTAGCCAAATCACCACAAAGTCAGCTTCCCGCTGGTCACAGACACGGAGCAAAGCGCGTGCTCTCACACACACACATACACATCAGAACTCACCAGACACCTGTTCACGGAGCAAAACGCGCGCTCTCACACACACACATACACATCAGAACTCACCAGACACCTGTTCATAACTCCATGCCGGGAATGAGGACTCCTGGCTGGCTCGCCAAAATGAAAGGTCCGGAAGTCCTAATTTAGTTACCCGGCGCAGAGAAATGAAGAGGCTTATGAGTTCCAGCAGATGCTTTGAAAAAGTGCTTTAATACTGACCAGTCAAATGGCCAGGGTCAAAGTTCCCCCAGAATAGAAAGGGGACCAAAGACCTCGTGTTTCCCTGATCACCCCCTTATATAGGATAGGAAGTGGGAGGGGAAGGAGAGTCCTTGAGGGCTGGACTTCCGCCAGGATAACACCAATGATTCGTGAGGTAGGGGTAGAGGTGGGGCCGAGGCAGTGACAACTTCCTTAAGGGGCGGAACACCCGCCAAGGTTGGTGGTGGGGGGGCTGAGGCGGAACACCCGCCAAGGTTGGTGGTGGGGGGGCTGATTTCCCTTTTCAAAGGCATGCTTTTTTTGTTTGTTTGTTTTTGGTTTTGTTTTTGAATCACACTAGGCAGCACTCAGGAGTTACTCCTGACTGTATGCTCAGAAATCGATCCTGGCAGACTCGGGGGACCATATGGGCTGCCGGAATTCGAACCACTGTTCTTCTGCATGCAAGGCAAACGCCTTACCTCCATGATGTCTCTGCAGCCCCACAAAGCATGTACCTGATCCTGGCTCAATTCCTGGCACCAGATAGTTTCCTGAATACCTACTTTATACCCACAGAATTAGCAAATACCAACAAATGTGATATTGGTAAGAATGAAAAGGCTACACTAACAGCTACCATGGCAACCATAGAGAGAGAAATATAATACCTGTCTTGAAGACGGATTAGGGGGTAGGAAATGGGGATACAATGGTGGAGAAAAACTTGCAATGGTGAAGGGGGTTGTGCATTTTATGGCAATTACAAACATGTTTGTAATCATTGTGCTTAAATAAAGAAATCATAAAAAAGCCAAACAAAAAATAAAGTTGTAAAGTTAAAAGCCTACCAAGTGTCTACTGATGAATGAATAAACCAATTGTGTCTACCTGCAACAAAATTGTATCCTTACTTAAAAAGGAAGAAGATAAAAAAATAAAAAAGAAAGAAAAGGCTCACACACCTTTGGTGGAAGTATCAGTGGCATAAGCAAAGCAAAACACAGCTTTCAGTTTCAAAGAAAAGCTAGAGGCAGGTCTAGTTCAGAATTTACTCCTAGAGATATGCACTCAGAGGAGTTTTTCAAAGGGAAAGTCAGTGGAGCAAGCACCTCAGAATCAGTGTGGAATGTCATAAAATACAAATTACCAGATTCCTTCCCAGATGATTTTGAAAGAAGTGAAAAACATATTTTCCCCTACACATTCCTGATGGGAGTTGTCTGTCTCTTTCTCATGCAATGCAATGTTTCCCCTCACCCTCCCCTCTGTATTAACTACCTGCTTATCTCTTATCTACTGAGCTACAGGTGCTGATCCATTTGCTGGCTCCCCATGGTTTTACAGACCCTGCATTAATCGTCCTGAAGACATCTTGGAGACTTAAAGTCTGGATTCCGCTCACTTGGAGACTTGAAGTCTGGATCCCTACTCACACCTACCCCCAAAACCTCCGGATTCCCCCATATCAAAGCCCATTCCTGTTTCCGCTGTAAAAATAACACAGCCCACCTGAAAACTGTATAAAAACCCCCTGATTTCAGACCTCGGGGTTCGCAACCTCTGCTCTGCTCTGAGCACGTTTCGAACCTCTGATCGATCAGATTAAAATTGGAACTTGCCTGCGATTGCTGAGCACGTGCCTTTTTTTCACTACTCTGCGCTGGGCAACTGGGGGGATGGGTCGTCCGGACTTTTCAGATTTCTACCAAGAATCCTAAGGAGTAGAATTTATGTAGGTGAACTATTTGAAAGCACACTAAGGTGTGAAATCTCCTGCTTTAGGGCATTGCTTGCAAATAAGCAATATGACACTTACAGGAAAGTTTATAGCTAGAATGCTTCTTTTTTATTTTATTTATTTAAAGAAAGTACATAACATAGTTGAAATAGTCATCCTCCCATTCTTATTTGGGTAGCTTGATCTTACCTGTAAGACCCCGCCCATTCCTGGGCGTGGTCTTAGAAAGGTTAGATAAGGGTTTGGCCAGAGGGGATTTAGGTCCTTTTGGGTCTTTGCCAGCATGGAGGTCAGAGGGAAGATGGCTGAAAGAAGTTAAGACGGGGGCAAGCTAAGAATGGCATGCGTAAATGGTTAGCAGCCACATCTGTTGGCTAGGGCTGAATAAAGATGTTATCTCTCTGGAAGCCTGCCTGTGAGTGAGATTTCTACCTGCCACTCTTATGAACCTCCAGACCAGCCGGTTAATGGGGGAATGAAGCCACGTGGTCAGGGCCTAAAAACCAAGGCCTCCATCCACCATCCAAGTCCATTCTAAGAGTTTAATGCAACCGTTGATTATAATACCTTTGTTTCCAGATAAGTGAAAGAAAAGTTACTGAAAAAAAGGATAGAAAAGGGGGCCAGAGAGATATCATGGAGGTAAGGTATTTGCCTTGAATGCAGAAGGACGGTGGTTTGAATCCCGGCATCGCATATGGTCCCCTGAGCCCACCAGGAATGATTTCTGAGTGTAGAGCCAGGAGGAACCCCTGAGCGCTGCCGGGTGCGACCCCAAAACAAAAACAAAAAAGAATAGAAAAAAAAACAACAAAATAAAATGGACAAGAAGAGAAAAAAAAGAAATAAAAAAGAAAAGCACAATAACAAGCTCATTTGTGAAAATTATTATATTACCAATGAAGTCATGAATACAATGACAGAAGGTTTAGTAAACTCTTGTTATATGTCCATGCTTTTAAACTGGGATGTTCCTTTAGGAATGACAGTATCAAACATGAAGTTGTCCAGAAATTCAAAGCTATGAAACTATAAAATTTAGGGGAATATACTCAGCTGCTAGGTTTCCTGGAAGAAGGACAATACAGGGGAGAGTACCCATACTTGTTCCAAAATAATAGTTGGCAATATCAGTCCAACAGCCAGCATACCTGAAGTTTGGTCAGATTGGGGTCCCCACAAGAGTCAGTGATGTGGCAGGCCAATTAGAAAACTGTGATTCTGGATGATAGAGGCAGCAAGTATGGCTTTGGCAGGGTGAGGGTTTGGCCCACCCTCTTTTCCTGAGATGGTCAGCTTTGTGCTTTGTGGATTCATTTAGTTATAATCTTCCACAGCTTGGTTTACAGCTCATTCAATCAAAGAGTGAGTCTATGGAGCTTGCCTGGTTTGAACATGGCCTAGAATACTTCTTAAAAATAAAAAGCAGTGGCTAGTCTGATGGCAGTGGTTTATCAGAACTTATTAATGTTAGTATCACACAAGTTGGTATATAACCCTCCACTGCTCAATTTGATTGGCTTTTTAAAAAAAGCAGTGCAAATACTAAGACCAGTAGCTACAGAGGCCTGATTTTATCATCCATGATGGAGCAGAAAACTTCCAGACATCACAAAAGGATCTAGGGGAGAGTAAAAGAGCATGTATGGAGTCTGTAGTTATACCCATGACAGTATAATTCAAGGGCAGAGAAACCCTGTATCTCTTAGGCCAGGAGAATTCTCCAATTTTTACTGTGCCTATGCAAAACAATAGCACAAATTATTTTTTTGGTAATTCTTTTCCCTGTGCTTTGATTTGTCTTTATTTCGGGACCATTGTTAGTGTTGGTTATCGTCTTTATTGTTGTGGTGATTTTCAGATTTTTTATTTGTTTGTTTGTTTTTGTTTTTGCTTGTTTGGGTTTTTGAGGATTTGAATTTTTTGTTTTATTATTTTTTTATTAATAATTTTTTGTTTGTTTTTTTAGGGGATCACACCCGCCAGTGCTCAGGGGTTACTCCTGGCTCCATGCTCAGAAATTGCTCCTGGCAGGCTTGGGGGACCATATGGGATGCCGGAATTTGAACCACCATCCTACTGCATGCAAGGTAAATGCCTTACCTCCATGCTATCTCTCTGGCCCCAATAATTTTTATTTTGACCAAAGTGGACTACAAATCATTCACAGTAGTATTTTAAGTACATAGTGACATTGAATTAGGGGCATTCCCACCACCAAAGCTGTCCTCCCTCTACCCTTGTTCCCAGTGTGCATCCCATATCACCCCTTCTTTGCCCCCCAGGCTGCTAGTATAAGTGGTCCCTTCTGTGTCTAGCTTGTTGTAGATTGGGTATTGATTCTGTTATAGTTGGCTTTTATTTGGTGTTTAAGTCTGATCATTTTTTATTTCTACCCAATGTTCATATGACTGTTTGGTCTGGGTGCCCCTTCATTATTTCCCCCCTCAATTTATGAGGCAGGACAAGATAATTCAAGTTATATGGTTCTGTTTGAAGGTAAGAAAAAAAAGAAAAAGAAAAAAGTGGGCAAAAATTCAAACAAGCAAAAAATGGGAGGAGTCCTTCTAGAGATTATTAAAATCAGTTTAAGAAAGGGAAAAAGGAAGGAAAATAAAAAAAATAATACAAAAAAATCAATCCCCCCAAAAAAACAAAAACAAACCAACCAACAAACAAAAAACCCTGAAAAGCACCACAGCAATAAAGACAACAACCAAAACCTAACCAATGTCCCAAAATAAAGACAAATCAAAGCACAGGAAAAAAAAAAAGGCAAACCAAAGAAAAAAACAAGCAACAACAATTACAAAAAATTTTTTTTTTAATTTGTGCTTTTTTTTTTTTTTTTTTTTTTTGCAGAGGCACAGTAAAAATTGAGGATCAAACTGAGATACATCCTGGGTCAGCCACATGCAAGGCTAATGCCTTACCACTGTGCTATCACTTCAGATCCCATCCACTCCAGCTTTTGTAAGGGAATTGTTTGCTTGGATAATTGTCATCTAATTGAGTCTATCTTTGTTCTGACTATTCAGGTGTGTTTCTCATAGGCAGCAGAATGTTGGATCAGCTTTTTGATCCATTTTGCCACTCTGTGTCTCTTAACTGATGCATTTAGTCCATTGATGTCAAAAGAGATACCTGTAATTTTCTTTCTTTTTTTTTTTTTTTTTTTTTTTGGTTTTTGGGCCACACCCAGCAGTGCTCAGGGGTTACTCCTGGCTGTCTGCTCAGAAATAGCTCCTGGCAGGCTCGGGGGACCATATGGGACACCGGGATTCGAACCAACCACCTTTGGTCCTGGATCGGCTGCTTGCAAGGCAAACGTCGCTGTGCTATCTCTCCGGGCCCATATTTTTTTCAAGGGACTTAATGTCATCTTTATTTAGTAATTTAGTATTCTTCTTGGTCTTGTCTTTTAAGTTTTTCTTTTAAGGATGGTTTAATTCTGTAAAGTTTCTGAGTTGTTGTTTGTCCATGAAGCTATGTATGTTTCTTTCAAACATGACTTTTATCCTGGCTGGGTGCAGTATTCTAGGTGTAGCATTCATTTAATTGAGTTTTGTCACTATATCTTACCATTGCTTTCTAGCCTTGAGGGTTTCTTGTGACAGGTATGCTATAAATTTTAAAGGATGTGCCTTTAAATGTAATTACCTTTTTTGTTGCTTTCAGTATTCTATCTCTATCTGTGGGACTTGTCATTGTGACTAGGATGTGTTTTGGGGTGTTTTTCTTTTTCTTTTTTTTTTTAAGGGGAGAGCGCGAACACAGTCCCCCACTACCACAAATTATGCAGTCAAGTTTCCCACATTTGGGGAAATCGCAGGGGTCAGCACACCCGGAGTGCAATGGGTGAGCCTCGCCCTGGGGAAACCACCTTTGTGATCATGGTATCTCCCCTGCCAGGTAAGTATTTTGGGGGTGTTTTTCTTTGGGTTTCTTTTAACTGATACTCTTCGGGAATGCAGGATGTGGTTGCAGGCAGTCTTTAGCTTTGGAAGTTTCTCTGCAATGATGTCCTTAACTGTTGATTCTTCCTGGGGATTTTCTTACTGGGTCTCTGAGACTCCAAAGATTCTTATGTTGTTTTTTTTGAATTTATCAAAAACTTCTATTTTCATCTGTTCACATTCTTTGAGGATTTTTCCCATTGTCTGATCATTTATTTTTTTCCCATTTTTTATTGATCATTTATTTTAAGGCTCTTTTCCAATCTCTTCTGTTTTATGAAGTTGTTATGCATCTTACCTTCTAGATAACTGATTCTGTCCTCAGCTCTGTTACTCTCTCAGAGAGGTTCTCTCTTGAGTTTTTCATTTCACCTACCAAGTTTTTCAGTTCTGTTATTTCAGTTTGGAGATTTTTATTTCTATTTTAAGATCCTCTTGATTCTTATTTGTGGTTCGATCAGTTTGTTCAATGCTTTATTTGAGTTCTATGAGGATTCTCTATATTGCTTCTCTCAACTTCTAATTTGAGAGGCTAAATAAGTGTTTGGCACTTTTTAGGTAATCAGGGCTGCCATCTTTATTCTCTATGCATGGTGGAGGCCTGCACTGTCTTCCCATTGTCTCATTTGTAGTGTGGTGTTCTGGGATTCATTGGCTAGGAGATGTTAGTGGCCACAAAGTGAAGAGGAGTAGCTGCATTCCTTTGGTTCCACCCTTTGTGGGCGGGACCAGATCACCTCTGTTGCTGAGCAGTCAGAAACTCTTCAGTGTGGGGGAATTCACAGCTGCAGCAGAGCCAATTTCATGAAGTTTTTCTTGGGTAATAATGGGTGATTGTCCTAAAGGTCGATTAAATTATTGAAATTTGGTGTTAGGATTTAATTAATTTTGTAGAACCTAAGACTACAGATAATTTGAGTAGTTTAAGGTGTAGTTTAAATTAGAATATATAGTTCAGGTGCTGATTATGGAACTGTTGTTTTTTCCTGAGGTCTTAGGAACATGCAATTCCCATTTCCAGTTTACAAGAACAGTGTAATATTTATACCACAAAGGCTCTTCATTTTAGGAGATGTTTTCAAATAGGTTTGTGACTGGCATAATGAAGAGAATAAAGAAGAATTACAGTACTGATGGTAAATGGACAATTAGAACAAATGGTTGTCTTCTGGTTGGCCATCAAAGCAGGTTAGTAAAAACAGATCTGTTACTAAAATTCAGACTACTTTTCATCTAATTATTTTTTTCTTTCACTCTTAATTGTTTTCAATTTGAAGCTGAGAGGGTTACTTTCATCCACATGTTATGTATAGACAGAGTAATGACATATTGGATCAAATTATTTCCTAAGCAGATTTAAGCAGATCATATGCTTTGCCACCTTGGAAGAAAAGCCATTCTAGGCCAAGAAATTCTACTTTTGAAAGTGGTCATAGCAAACAAATTTTTGGGATGAATACCAGCCTGTTTAGAGTTTCACTGGGGAGTTGGAGAAGTTAAGAAACCAAATGATATGCTCACAGAAAAGGAGGGAACAATTATGTATTATATTTTCAGGCACTGCCAAGTCAGGTGCTATGTATTAGGCACTTCCAGTAACTTAACTCATTTAGACTTTACAAGTTTTCAAATTATTATGCTCATTTTCCAGATCAGAGCTTATGGAAATTCAAATATATTACATGAGTCACTGAAGTGTTTAAATTGTTTGGCTCCCAGGGTTTTTCTATATGAGACTGCATCTAAAGTATCAAAAGCAAAGGTGTTCTGAAGCAAAACTGCAGAAAAGAAGAGGTAATTTCTGTCGCTTTTTCTCCAACTACTTTAGATACAAATGACAAGCAGAGCTTGTGATACAATAAAAAATAAGGAGCTAGAAAAATGGTTCAAGGGGCTAGGTACAATCTTTACATGTATGATCCCTACCTTGGGTCTTAGCACTGCATGGTCTCCTGATGACTACCAGGAATGACCACAGAGCACAGATCCCAGAGAATCCTCTGAGCACCACCAGATTCTTCCAAATAAAGAAACAAATCAAAGCCAGAAGGATTTTCTCAAAGATACTGAGAACTGATTAGGAAGATACTAAAAGTTCCTAAATTTGAAGGTGCTTTGAGGTCCCTTGTGCCTTCCTGACCTTCCAGACCCCTCATATACCAGGTGGTTTCATTTCTAAATCCTACTCACCTTCCCACTTTTCCAGGCTCCAGCCTCATCGATTCTCAGATCTGAGTAACCAAATCCCCAAGGGGAATTCTGAAATTACTCAATTCCCTAGGCCTGTACTTATAGCCTAATGATAGAACATTTAGATGCAAATTAAACAGTAACTTGGTAAGCAAATCATGTCATTTTCTAATGGAGACATCAATAAAGGCTCACTGAGAGGCACCACACTGGTGTGGAAGCCAGAGGGCAGATTTCAAAGGGACACCTGCAAGCCTGGGGCATTCGGGTCAGAATTTTTATCTGACCAGAAGAATTTATGGTCTGCCCCACCCTCACTCAAGGAGCTGATCATTCTGACAACATCCTCTTATCCTTGTTCAAACTGATGAGCTTTGAACATGTATGGGTCCCCAAAAGTGTTGATTTTCTTGCTCATGTGGCTCATGAGGGGACAAAGGGATTCACAGCCTTCTTAGAATAAAACACTTCTACCACCAAAATGTTGCTTGTTTTTGTAGGACAGTTTTATTGCTGCCATTTGTTTGTTTGTTTTTTCTTTTGTTTTCCTTTTTCCTACTTTGCTTTCTAAAAGTGAGCTGAGAGAGGCCTGGGAGCCTCTTAAATTCAGGTCTGTTTCATTTGTTTGAGGCTTATCCACATAAGCAGCCAGTTTCTAAAATCATTGACTTCTCAAATAGATCTTAATCACTAGAACTTAGAAAGTCTACACATTTATTGTCCATTCAGAAACTCTAGGCCTTAGCCCAAGGACCCAACAGAACATAAAAGCACTTCTATAATTGTTTGACAAAGATGTAGTACAGTCTGCTCAAATTAACCATCAAATTTTGATGTCTATGTCTGTGTTTTAGGAAAGTCAGAAGCCATAGTTCTTGTCAAAATCATCCCCAATTCCTTGTGACTGTGGGCAAATCATTTCACCTCTGACTGCCATCTTGCTTGCTTCCTCTTAGTAGGAAAAGAGTAGTAATCTCTGTTGTCACACTTTGTGAGACCATGGTTCAGATCTGTGCTGTTGACATTTGCAAAGATATAGATATTGCAGAGTCACAGGTTTTCCTGCCCATCTCTGCCCCTGGCACATGTCTGAATGAACAATGTCTTCATAAATAACTGCTGGTGATAATACTAAATACAGAGATTCTAGAAAATTAACTCCTAAATTTAAAGTGATGCCATTGTTAAATTATAATTTAAATAGGTGCTTGTTGTTCAAAACAAAATTATTGTAAATTGTGTAAAACTTTTTTGAGTTTCTCCTGTTCTATGATCTCTGGACATTCTAGAAACTTTTCTAGAATTCCATTATTTTATTTTATTTTATTTTTGGTGGGGAGGTGTTGGCCACACCCTGTGGCTCTTAGGGTTTCAGAGATTTCTGGCTCTATACTCAGAAATTATACTTGGCAAGCTTAGGGACTATATAAAATGCTGGGGATTAAACCCAAGTAAGTCCAAGGTCAGTCCCAGTTGACCATGTACAAGACAAATGTCCTATCACTATGTTATATCTCAGAGCCAAAACTTTTGAGTTATTTTACAAATAAAATACCACACCTACTTCCAAACTGATCCTCTAGATTTCTGTCATATTTTACCACAAAACCAGATGACTGACTCACAGGTGGCAAAATTTTATAGGCTAGCAAAGACACAGACCTCACAAGGAATTCAAGTCAATTTAGTTCCCTCCCAAAATTATTGACTACCAATTAAAATACATAATGTATACCCATTGGGGAGGAGGAAAAGTTTCAATGCCGACATTTCTTGGAGCCCTTGATAGTTGGAGATCAAAGAAAATTATGTGTGATCACATGCCACCAGATCATATTTTGAAAGGTGCTTGCTTTCAGTTTCTCAGAAACTCAGTGTTAGAGTTTGTTCTTTTACAGGTGGTTGACCAATTGTCTCCAAACCATTTGTTGAAGAGGTTTTCCCTGCTAAATTTTGCAGGGGTTTTTTCCCTGCTAACAAAGACTAATTGATTATATGTCTGTGTTTCATTGATATTTAGTAAGCTTACATATAATCACAAATACATGATTCAAGTTAGCTCTTTGTCATTGTCTTACTTTTTCTTCCATTTATCCTATCTAAAATAGATAGTTAAATTATTTTTCATAATTATTTTTATTTTTATTTTATTGAAACAATTGTGATTTAACGAGTCCTTCATAGTTGAATATACAATGAGTCAGGGCATTTTCCACCACCAGCAGTATCAACCTCCTCCACCAATGGAGTAAGAGTGCATCCTATACCACCACCCTTTCCCCGTTAGGCCTGCCAGTATAACAGACCCTTTTAAGTTTAGATTGTTAAAGTTTAGATTTCTTGATTCTGTTACCATTGACTTTGGGTTGAATATTTAGTTCTGTCCTTATTTTTTTCCTACCAATGGATCTGAGACCACTTGGCCCCTGGCTCTTAGCCTTCCTTTATTTTTTTCATTCTTAGTTTAATAGGAAAAATGTGGTAATATGTAGTAAAAATTAAGTCCAAGGTTCTATGAAAAAGGCAAGAGCCCCAATTTAAAAGATAAGTGATCCTAAGATAAGAGTTCCTAATACTGCTCTGGCACCAACTTGCGCCAGGTTGAGATGACAAATGAGGAAACAAAAACTTGATCTAAGAGAAGGTTGCCAAACCTCATCACCTAATGGTAAGACGAAATTAGATGACAGTCCTTTGATCTGTGCAAAGACCAAGATCACTATTATAGAAGATTGACTTTGACGATTACAACTGAGCAGAACTTTTCCTGGGACCAATAAGAAAGAACCTAGCCTAGGCTTTGACCTAGGATTTGTACAAGAACCAAGATCTCTAATTCCAGAGGTCTGTCTTTGACAATCGTGACTGAGTAGACCTTCTGGAACCATAAAGAAAGACCTTATCTTAGACTTTTTTCTAGGATCTGTGCAAAAACCAAGATCACTAATTACAGAAGACCGACTACAACAACCATGATGGAGCAGAACTTCTAGAACCATAAAGACTATCCTAAACTTTGTCCTATAACCTCTGTAAATACCAAGATTTCTAATTACAGAGGACTCAGAGGACTGATTTTTGTCAACCACAATTGAGCAGAATGTTTTCTGGCACCATAAAAAGATCTTGGGGTTCGATAGTGAGCATGTCTGGAGCCTGTAGTTGTTCCCATGACAGTATGCTTCAAAGGTGAAGAAACCCCGTATTTCTTAGGCCAAGGAATTACATTTCTAATTTTGCCAATACTTACTGTGTTTATGCAATAAATAAATAAATAAATAAAATCACCACACATACACACACACACACACACACACAAACCCACCAACAACAAAACCTTGCCATACCAGCCCATCTTCCTTCTTTTTTTCTTGTTGTTGTTTTGTTGTTTTTTGTTGTTGCTGTTGTGTTTTTTGTCATTGCCTGTTTTTTTTTTCCCAAAAAACAATATGAATATCTTCATATTTCTTCTTTAAACTTATCTGAGAGGCTAACTAGGTTATTGACTCCTCTGGTCATCAGAGCTGCCATCTTCATTCTCTGTGCATTGTTTGCCTGTGTTGTTTCATGATTGCTTTGCTTGAAGTGTGATTTTTTCTACCTGTAATGGTGGAGTTCATTGGCTAGAAGATGAGTGTGGCCATGAAGTGAAGAGGAGCAATCACTTGCCTCTTCCATCACCCTTTGTGGGTGGGTACAGCCTATCTTGCTGGGATTAAGTTCGCTGGGAGTCTTCCTCTGCAGCCTCAAGCAGGAAATCAGGAAGACAAGTCTTTGGGGGAAAATGGAAAGGAACACCTTTGGCCTAAAAACAGGGAGACCCCATCCATGAAGCATCCTGGCAAAAAGCCAACTACTGTCTCCAGGCATACTAAATTGTCTAACCCCAGTCTTTCTCTGTGGTCCCAGTAAAAGATCTTCACAATCACAGTTGTTGCAATTTTGTTTTTGTAGTTTGCTAGTGCATTCACTGCTCTTTGTGGCAAGCTTTGCTTCAGCATTTAACTTTATTGTCTCTAGATATTATTGCAATACTGTCTATTATTTTTCTTATGTCCTGCAGGTAGATGAGTGATACTATTCTATGTCTACCCATCTTCCTCTGGCTCATTTTACTCAGTATAATAGTCTCCATGCCCATCCATGTAAAAGGAAATTTTATGACTTCATTTATCCTAACAGCTGCATCATATTCCATTGTAGATGCACTACAGTTTCTTTAGCCACTTGTCAGATTTGGGGCACTTGGGTTGTTTTCAGATACTGGTTGTTGTAAATAGTGCTATGATAAATATAGCTGTTATTGTAGACATTGATTTTAGCTTTTCTGTCTTTGGCCTGCACTTGGAGGTAACATGAAAGAGCACCAGTTATAATTTCTGCTTCAGAGTCAAATCTGACAGAACAAACTCATTGTAAGGTTTGTGCTTCTTTGACTCTGATCTCCATCTCTATTCTGGAAACCAGCTTTGCCTCAGCTTGCCTTCTATTCCACATATTCACTCCTACTTTTCCTCAATAGCTTCCTCACTTTTTTGAGAAGCTTTGACCTTAAGATACAGATTTATCAAACTGCCAGCTTTAATCATGTTCTTCCTGAAGTTCTTTGTTCCCACCCATAGTGTCCTGTAGGATGCCTTCAGCTCTTGTAAAACAGTTTTCTCAGGCTTTGAGGACATAGTTCAGGTGTCACCATCTGGGATGCTGCTTGAAGGAAGGATCCTCATTCTTTCACAGGGCATTCTTCACTTTTTAAAGTATATACTTGATGTCCTTAGAGCTTCTTCCAGGTCTTGTTAGAACTGGCAGAGTAGACCCTCACTGCCTGTGGTGAAACAGAAATATCTCTAAACCCTGATTTGCCAGTCTGTCCCTAGATTATACCTGCTCTAGATGACATTTTCAGTCTGAGAAAAACAGTGTATTTGAGCAACTGGGGAGGAAGTGCTGTATTCGGTGTTATTTCTGGCAACTTCCATTTCTCATTTATCTTTTACTCCAAATGAAGTAGTAGTTCTCAGAGCTTCAGAAATAGAAACATAATATGCTTAAACCATACACTTTTTTTTAAAAAAAATATAAGAAGAGAGCCAGAAATATAGTGTAAGGATTAGGGCATTTATTTGCCTTATTCATGATCCTCCAAACATTGCCAGAAGTGACCCCTGAGCACAGAACCAGGAGTAATCCCTGAGCACTGATAAGTATGCCCCGAATTCCACCTCCCCACTCCCACTTAGAACGAGAAGAATAGATAGCAGTAATGCTATTTCTTCTAGGCACTACTGTTTTTTATCCCACAGTGATGGGAATCAAATCCAAGGTCTCACACATACAAGGCAAGTGCTCTACTTCTAAGCCACATTCTCAGTCCTGCTTTGGAGTTTCAATAATCTAATCTTACATGATTGAGGAGATGGTAGAGAGAAGAGGACAATATCTGCTGTCCTAGATATGTTCAGACTTCCCCACTTGTGCAATTTTATAAACTGCCTCACATGCAGATAGACAGTTTTCTATCTATCACTTTCCTCTCACATATATAAACATGGGAAGCTGCAATGGGCACCTATGTTTCTCACACTGTAGATTTCATCACTCATATGATAAAGTGTGCTTCCTTGTATATAAGGGCCTCTTCCCAAGCCACTTCCCAAAATGCATTTCACATAGTCTGCTAATAAGATCATCACCCAACAACCTATGGGTGAACAATGCCAGGAAGATTTTGGTAACTGGCTCAAGTATCCAGTGAATGAATATTTTTCTGATGTCACAGGTAAGCAATGTGGTCCTGAACCACACAGGAGGGACTCAGTTAAATGAGTCACCACTAACAGTCCCCCTTTTTACCTGGACTTATTGAATACAGCAGCTTAACAGAAAAGTAGGCTGATGTTAACACCAGCTGGCTTATGGTACTTTGATACTTAATTAAAGAATGAATGACTAAACACTGATCTCTTTGTAGATACCTTCTAACTCTCAACTCTGCTCTCATACCAGGGGAACTCTTTTATGTAGAAAGACTACGTAGGGTGCAAATACTCTAGCCTCTTCAGTTCCCCTCCAGGTCTTCTTGTTTCTATTTTATAGAAACTTAGATCTGCAGACCTATATCTAACTAGTCTTCTTGGTAGAATTCATAATGTTTTTTTCTAAGATAATTCTCAATATTCAAGGTCCTTGTTCATAAAATAGGGTCTTTTAGTAATAGAAAGAGTGGAAGGGGGTAATGAGAAATGAAAGGAGGGAGGGCTGGATGGAGGGAGAAAGGGAAAGAGGACTAAGAGCTCAAACCTGGTCCCCAATATTCTCACAGGATAATCTTGAGAAGTTATTTAAAATATTGAATATTAAAATGAATTCTAAAAAGTTGGGCCCAGGAGGTCCATCAGGATCTGGCATAAAAGGAAGATCAAATTACATAATTTCAAATTTTATGAATAACATGGAAAAAGAAACATGAGTCTAGGATTTCTGTTCTAATCCCACCACTGACTGCCTTAAAGTCTTGAACTGATCCCTTTAGATTTCTGTGTCTCAGTACTTTTACTGGCAACCAGAAGAGGACAAAAAGTGAAGCAAGTAATAGCAGTAATTGATTTCTTATATATCCAGTACTGTTCATATCTACCTGCATGATAGATAGATAGATAGATTTAATCTTCTCAGTGATTCTATAGATTACCCAGGGGTTGGGCATCTTTCAAGTGGACTCATATTCAGTTCTAGAAAAAATATGGGGATCTATTGATCTGTTGAGAAGTTATTAGATGGGGTCAAGTACCTCTGGACTATACATGTATCTTACCCAGGTCACTTGGGGCAAGTATCCATGAGTTTGATATTTGTCAACTATAAACTCCTTCCCTATTCAGATTTTAACCTTTGTTTAAATATTCCCTTATTCTGTAAAAGCTATGAGCAGGTAGAAGAGTAGGAGAAAGTCTTGTGCTGCGAGACTAGAAAAAGAATGGTGGTGAGAGTTGGCCTCTGTTTCATTCCACTAAAGTGAAAGAAAGCAGAAATTTAGGAATCCACCCAGAGGGGATAATGCCTTGTCCCCAATGATCCAAATGCATAATTACCCAGGAAAATTGCCAGCCTGAAGATGAATTAATTCACCCACTGTTTTTGCTCATGATGCCCTCCAGGATAGCAGGTGTGGGAAGTGGCCAGAAGGGACACAGATTAATGAGGGTGCCTTTCCCCAGCTGCCCAGAGAAGCCCTGCATTGGGTTCCATTCAGCCACATAGGCTCCTTTCCTCCATATTTGGCAGCAGTGGCGCTGAGCTCTGAACCAAGAATAATTTTTTGCCTAATTTGAGATCAATTGGTATCTTTGAAAGTACCAAATCCATTCTGTTTCTTCTCAGTAATGTTCAATTTCCTCAATAGGCTCTCCACTTGACTAACACTCTTGGTGCTGCCAGGAGAAACAGTGGGAGAGAAGGCTTTCTTTTACAGAGCTGTCAATATGGAAGAAGCTATTTGGACTGCAAATTCACTGGGAGACCCGCTGTTGGAATTTTAAACAGATTTCACACTCATTATTTCAATATTCACCATAAAATTCTTGGCCATATTCTAATGTGAGGCTAGCCTCTGCCTGGGCACCATCCCATAAGTAAAGAATAAATACAAGTCTTCTAGTTGTCTATAGACTGTTCAGAAGCTATTTTTGAGAGAGGAGAATTTAGTGATTAGATGCCCAGAATTAACCAGACAGACCCAGATGGAGCCTTGGTGTTGCCAGGTTCTAGTGGCAATGCTAATGCTATTATCAATTAACTATGCTGTTATTTACGTTATAGTTGTTCACATATTTTCCTATTTCTTATCATTTGCTGAATGTCATGGTGAGGGGTCTTGCTGTTGGGAAGCA
Organism: Suncus etruscus; assembly: GCF_024139225.1. Taxonomy (NCBI): domain Eukaryota; kingdom Metazoa; phylum Chordata; class Mammalia; order Eulipotyphla; family Soricidae; genus Suncus; species Suncus etruscus. The sequence continues at coordinate 28,683,683 of NC_064852.1, forward strand.
CCTCTACTCTATTGCTGCTTCTGTGGGAGTTTTGAATCCTAAAAATTTCTTATGGTCCAGTAAAAAGAAAACAATTACCACATCAGAGCTGCTTTTTCTCAATATTTGCATTATCTTTCAGTCCCCTTACACTTACTGGAAGAGGAGAGGTGGTCTGAATAAGAATTCTTAAATGGATTTGTTTTATATATAAGTTCTAATATTAAATATGGAGTTATAGTTCATTTAGAATGTAGGTTAGTCCATGAAACTTTTCACCATCATCTACTGATTCATGTTTCACAATAATGACCCTTTTTATATATTTTATAGAAGAGATAATAACTTCAAATAGCCCAAGAGAATGATCCCCAGCTTCTTGTTAGAACGAGTACTGAATGGTATGAAACTATCTGGCCTCTCAATCAGCTTTCTTTACAATAGTATTTATCTCTGATGAATTATCTGATATGGTAGTGGGGCATTATAGACTTCCACTAGTATTGTGTTGCCATTGAAGCACCTATTCAGGTCTATTAGCAATTCCTTTATAAATTTTTTAACCCTTCATTTTCTGTAAATATCTTGCTAAGAGTTAAGACCTCTTGATGTATTTATTGTTCCCTTTTCCGGAGTAACATCATCCATATCATTAATTACTTTTCTTGGCTTGAATGCTCTTTGTTCTGATATAAATATGGCAATATTGCCTTTTTTAGTTTACTCTTAGCTGTAGAATTTTTATATTATCATTAGCTATATGAACATACTATGAGCCCATGATCATCATGTGAGTTCAAATTTGTCTTGTTAGCATCAGAAGACTAGATTTTTGTCTCCTGATCTAGTCAGCTTGTGTCTTTTGATAGGAAAGTTCAAGAATAGAAAGAGAAGAAAATAGATTCTTCTGACCAAGACAAATGGATACAAGATCAATAGACATAGGAAAAATTATTTTTCATATTTATTACCAGGTAAATGCCAAACAAAACAATAATGATTTTTTTTGTGTTTTTTTGGGGGGGGTCACACCTAGTGATGCTCAGAAGTTACTACTGACTATGTGCTCAGAAATCACTCCTGGCTTGGGACACCATATGTGACACTGGGGGATCGAACTTTGTTCCATCCTAGGTCAGCCGCATGCAAGGCAAGTGCCCTACTGCTGCACCACTGCTTTGGCCCCACAAAACAATAATGAGATGTCATCTCATATCAGTGATAATAAAAATTATTCTCCAGGAACACTGGAAACAAGAAGTCTTGGTGATGATGTGATAAAGAAGTACTTATTCACTGTTGGTGGGAATGGTGTTTGGTTCAGCCTCTGTGGAATTTAGTATCAAGATTCCTCAAAAAGATAGGATTAGAATTCCTGTATAATCTAGTAATTCTATCTCGTGGCATCTGCATCCCAAGCATAAAACAGTAATTTGAGAATATTACTGTTTTAAGCATACCTAAGTTCCTTACAGACATCAGTATAATAGTCAAGAAATATAAACAAGCTAGAAGTCTCATAATAGATAAGTGAATAAAGGAGTTGTAGTATATAGACAAAACATAGAATTACTATGAAACTGTAAGAGAAGATGAAATCATGCAGTTTGTTGTAACTTGGATGAAACTTAAGAGCATCATGGTAATTGAAGTAAGTCATATGGATAAAAACAAATACTAGATAATCTTATTCATCTCTGGGATAGAAAGAGGCTAAAAAGGTGTTAAATAGTATTGAACACTTAAAAAATCTTGGTTTTAATTACAAAACCCAGATTACCCAGAAATGGCAGAGAGAGGTGGTGAAATGAAGATGGGATATGGGTGACACAGGATAGTAGTAGTGGGTCTTGGACACTTTGGTTGAGGTGGGGTATAGAAACTTTGTACATCAATACACATAAAAGTTAATTTGATTGTGGCCATGTTACCTAAACTATAATTAAAAACCAAAACCAAAAAATGGGGACAGTTGTCTAGTATTAAAAACATGAGCTAACTTTATTTTAAGTTTTATTTATCTATTTATTTAGGCTTGTGGGGCACATCTGGTGATGTCCAGGTCTTACTCCTGGCTCTAAATTCAGAAATTCCTCCAGATAGGATTAGGGGAATATACCAGATGTCAGTGATTGAACCTGGCTCAGCTGCATGCAAAGCATATGTCCTACCCATTGTGTTATGGCTCCAGCCCAGAAAGTAATTTTTTAAAAAAAGAAAAAGAAAAGCTGGAATGATAGTACAGTGGGTAGAGCATTTGTCTTACATACAGCTGTCCTAATTTTGATCCCTGGCACCACATACCCTTGCTCAGCATCATTAGGAGTGATCCCTAGGTATAGAGCCAGGAGTCAGCCCTGGAAGAGGTGTGCCTCTTCCTCCAAAATAAATAGAGAAGAAAAAACCCAGGATATTTATTCCTATGGATGGCAGGTTATTGAATGCCCTATGTGACACTGTTCCTGAACCACTTTACAGACAGAACTCCTGTAGAGCTATTTGTTCAGGGGCCCTGTAAGTCAATTGTTCTGGGGATTCTCCTTAAGGTTGAAGGCTTCAGAGATACCACTGCACCAGATATGGGGAAAAACAGTACAAAGAGTGGAATCATCCCCAATATTTCCTAATTGGATTTGACCTTTGGCTATCCCTCCTCCTTCACAGAAATTTCTGGTTATAATACCTATCAATACTGCATTGCTTCAGATCACTCCTAAGCCCCTTTGTTTATTCTGAGCTTTTCCTTATCACAGCTCCTACCCCAGGACTATATCTTGTTACCATTCAGATATCCTAGTTCCTTATTTGTTCCTATATAAGCACTATTGTAAGGGAACAAACTATTTCTGCCATCAGCCTGGGACCCATTGTTTCCTGTTCATGAGTTGGGGGGTGCCCTCAGTCCTGAAGAGGATAATCTTGACTCTTGCTGAAGAAGTTGACCCTAGCAGACCCTTGGTCAGAACAACAGGTGAAAAATCTTAAATGGGGGCCATATCATTTAAATCTTAAATGGGAACCATACTAAGGGAACAACTACTAGAACAAGTAGGAAACAGGTTTAGAACTTGAGAAAAGGTTGAGTAACATTGCTTCAAAACAGGGCATTTCTAGGACTGGGGGAGTTGGGGTGACTGTATTAGATATCTTCACATTCACTAATTGAAAACTAAAAAGAAATAAGCTGGAAATCAAGCACTAGGAATCAGACTTCTATCAGGGGAGGCCCTAATGCTGCCCTGGAATGTACTTGCTCCTGAGTGGGTTCATATGACATCCTGACAACTTGGAAAAAGCTACAACTTGCTTTCAGGGTAGGGTTCCCTGAATTGTCACCTAACTGTGAGATAAAACCAGAAGATGCTTTGTGGCACCCTGACATAAGATCTGTGTAAAACTCAGGATCTCTAACTACAGAAACCTGACTGCAACAACTGTGATTGAGAAAAATTTTTATTGAGACCACAAAGAAAGACTTTGGTGTTAGACAACTTAGTATGCCTGGAGCTTGTAGTTGTCTTATGGCAAGATGCTTCATGGGTAGGATTTCCCTGTTCTTAGGCCAAAGGTTTTTCCCCAACTTTTGCTGTGCCTATGAAAAAAACAAAGTCTGCCACAGACACCCCTTTTTCTTTTGTTTTCTTTTTAAAAATTATTTCTTATATTTTAAATAGGGGCTCCTGCCTTTTTCGTAGAACCTTGGGATGCAAATTTGTTTTACCACATATTTTTGCTTTTTTTTTTTTTTTTTTTTTTTTTTGGTTTTTGGGCCACACCCGGCAGTGCTCAGGGCTTACTCCTGGCTGTCTGCTCAGAAATAGCTCCTGGCAGGCACAGGGGACCATATGGGACACCGGGATTCGAACCAACCACCTTTGGTCCTGGATGGCTGCTTGCAAGGCAAACACTGCTGTGCTATCTCTCCGGGTCCTATTTTTGCATTTTTTAAATAAAATTGTGAATAAAGGAAAAAAGAAAGGCTGGGGGCCAGGGGCCAAGTGGTCTCAGATGCAATGGTGGAGAAAAAATAAGGACAGAACTAAATAAATTAAATATCCAAGCCAAAGACAATGGCAATATAATCAATCTAAATATGTTATATTAGCAGGCCAGGGAGCAAAGGGCATGGTATAGGATACACTCTGGGTTCATTGCTGGAGGAAGGTCAACTCTGGTGGTGGGAACGGCCCTGACTTATTGTATATCTGAAATTCAACTATAAAGGACTTTGTAGATCACATTGATTTTAATAAAATAAAAATTAAAAAAATAAACTGGAAATCAGGAGTAATTGAGTTTTGAAGAGGAAGGTCTATATCACTCAGATGCTGCTTGTAGTTTATCAGTATTTGCAGATACTTATGCACAAGAATATTCCTTACATCTTTTTTTATTTGGCTCCTCTTTTTTCTCTCTCTGTCTCTCTTATTCTAGGTAAGTATAAATTCTGGGCATGAGTTTCTGAATCCACACCAAGAGGACCAGGGCCAGTGCAAGCTCACAGTAGTAAATGAACCAAGAAACTAGTACATAACTGAACCCAGGAACTAGTGCTAGTGCTGTCCTGGTCACTGAGGCCAGCTGGACTCAGTTGAAATCCAGCATCAAATTCCTGGCAGGCCTTGCCTTCTGCTTTAGAGATACTGTCCCTTATACATATTGCCCAGAATGCATACAACTTTTATTTTATTTTATTTGTTTATTTGAGAACCTCCCAAGGACCCTCAAATATTTGAGGAATCTTGTTCCAGAGACATTGGGCCAACCCTACAGGATGGATCAATGCTAGGACCTGAGGATGTGGTACAGTTTAGGCCTTACAATGCTGAGTACCATCAGGGTTCCTTAGAGAAGCTCAGGGGCCTCTGCAGCTACACCTGATAAACTGGGAAGCCACAGGGTACAGAATTTAATTCAGGCCCTGATACTAAAACAACATGCATTAAAATGCATGAGCCGTCGACCCCAGCCCTATTCTGATCAGTTTTAAAAGTAAAAAGTCCATCACCAGGTTGCTCAGTGAATAAAAAACAATCAAACATAAAATATGATACCTCAATATGTAGAATAAATAGGAAGCAAAGCCATTTCATTTATAGGCTATATTTTTTGTTTATTTTTATTGAGGACCCACTATTACAGCACTGTTAATGTTTGGGTTTCATATGTACAATGTTCCAACATCATACCATCCTCTATCAGAATGTCCTGTTTCTTCCAACACCCTGTCCTCCACCCCAATCCCTTAATATGGCCATCTCGTTTCTGACTTCATAGGAATGAAATAAGAGATTTCTGTATTTCTCTACCTGAGAGGATAAAAACACTAAGACCAGGGTAGGATTTAGATTCCCAAGTTGATTGGGGTCAGCAGTGCTCCGGGTTTACTCTAAATTCAGGATTCACTCCTGGTGGGATGTAGGGACATTATTTGCTTCTAAGGATCAAACTCAGGACAATGCCATGCAAGTCAAATATCTTACTTGATGTACTGTCTCTGGCCTTATCAGATCTGAGTTTGAAACCTTATTCTCAGCTCTTTTTACCCTCTTTCTTTCTCTCTTGGCAATGGAGAAAGCAATTCCCTAAAGGGTCCTGTTTTGATCTTGGATCTACTTCACAGATCACAACAATGGTTGAACTCAGAGCAGCTCTGGAGTTTCTCAAAGAGGAGGCCATCACATCTGGCTCCCACAGCCAGAAGTCTTGGGATATGTCCTCGTGGGTATCAGGTACAAGCCTCTTTTCTGGCCCCCAGCTTTTGCACTACGCTGAAGGCACTAAAGTCAAGGCAAGCTCCCCTGCAGTAGGCCTCCCTGGTAGAAATGGGGGTATTTGTCTGCTCCCTAGAAGCACAGGGAGGCAACTCTCAGCTCTCCCAGCCAGGAGAAAAAGAGTGCAGGCTCCTGGACTATCCCAACAGCCACCCACTTTAGACTTTCTGAAACACTTGTTCACTGTTCTTTACCACCCGCTCTCTTTTCAGAGCTCAGAACTCTCCTTCCAAGTCCTGAGCCAGGTGAACTGAGTGAATAAGTGAATCCCCCCCACCATAGCCCCTTGGGAGAATTTTATAAGTGTCACTCTGTTCAGAAAAACTTTAATTTTATCTTTCTGGGAAGTTTTTGAGTGATACCCAATGGGCTCTTTCTGGTGATTCTCAGTGAACTGAGCCACCACAGTGAGTGAGGAATCCCAAAGAATGGGAGACTGCCTGGCGATTGACTCCGAGGGTAAGAGTTTTGAGCCAGAGTTCCTTGGGATACCTGAAATAAACCTTTTCAAGGAGTTTATTGTCTCTTTGACCATGTAAAAGACAAATATCTCAAAAAAAAAAGACAAATATCTTAGAGCAGATGAATGGAAAGAAGACCAATCTATTGCATGATAAGGTGGCATTAAATGAAGAAACTGCTGGCAAATATATTTTCCCTCTCAAATGGCACAGTCACCTTAATGTATATTCACTCTGTCTTAAAAGGGAGATATCCATTAAATTATATTCAATATATACAAAGAAGTGAAATACACATACCAGATGGTTTTGCTTATATATGGAATACAAATATCTAAAGTGAAAGAACAGGTACACAAACAAACTAAAACCAAAACTAGTACCCTTTTATTCTCTAAAATCTTTGAGGGTCACTGGAAAATAAGAGTATGTGTGAGACAATAGGAAAAAGAGTCTTTGGGGGTGTGGATGGGTGTTCTCAAACTTTGCTGGTAGGTGTGGAGACTCCTAAACACATAGAGCCAGACTAATATTTACCCCTAGAATTTTGTAATGTCACCATTTTAAAAAGGCCCAAACCCATTCTTTTTCATTTGCTAACTCTGAGATTTTCATCCAGGTTGACAGTGGATTTACAGAACCACACACTGAAACACAGTGTCAAAGCCTGTGCTTTGATAGTTTAATAGAGGTGCGAGGGAAGTCAGGTAGGGAGCATCCTGGGTCCTAACCCAAGCTCTGTTACAATGCTACTGAAGTCAAGTAGTCCAACTTGCCATGCCCACTGGGAGTCTCAGAGTCTTCATTTGCACAATGGGGGCAATCACACAATAGACCTAGAAAGAAAGCCCAGGGTGAAAACATATCTGCAAGTACCCCACTAATGAAGAAGCACTCCCGACACAATCACATGGTATCACAATGGAATGCAAGAGACTGAACATTAAGTATTCTCAAAGTGTGTGGTCATGAACTGGCATTCATGCCCATGCCTCCAGGCTGTGGGCATAAACCTGGTAAACACAGGGCTTGGTGAGGAGGTAGGGAAGAGAAAGGAGTTTCCTGTTGAGAAATTAATGGTAGTAGGGCATGAGACAGATCTTCCAAATATGTATGTAGTCTAGCCTACTCTAAATTCAGTTCCAGTGTATTTTGAGAGAAGAGGCTTGAATATTTTGTTAGCTCTCTTTTAATTTGCTCTTAAATTAATGCTAGGGTGCTCACTGAGCCCAGATGCTGACTGGGCCTTTTTTTTTTTGTCAGAGGTTAGCAGACATTTCTCTGCCAAGCAAAAGCTTATGTCAAGTTGAATAGCAGCAGCTGGTTCTGCAGATGTCAAAACAGCTGTATTTTGTCATCCCAAGATATGATTCTCAATTAATCTCTTACTCTCCCTCCTTGTTTTTAGAAACTTCGGCATCTACATACACCATTATTTCATCTTCCTGGTTGAACTCATTTTGCAATTACACCCAGATGTATCCAGCCACCTTTGCTCACAACACTGAAATAAAAATGAACTATTTTTATTCAATTATTAGTGAGAGAAATCTCAGCTGAAGGCATGAGGCAGTTTACTAATCATTCCAGCAAAGGATCTTTATGAATGCCATCTAGCTAAATTGCCTGCCTGCACAGAGATGTCTCAATAGAAAAACTTCAATATTTTAGTGCTTTTTTTTCCTTATAGCAGGTCTATAAGAAGATTCATAAATGTAGAGCTAGGAAACCAACTTAACTAAAAATAAAAACAAAAGACTAGAGTAATAGTACTGTGAGTAGGGGTCTTGCCTTGAGTGCAACCAATCTGAGTTTGAGCCCTTACTACTCATATGGGCCCCCCCAAAATCATCAGGAATGATCCATGAGGGAAGTTCCAGGAGTAAGCCCTGAGCACTGCCAGATGTGGCTCAAAAATCCAACAAACAATCAAAATTGAAAACAAAAAAAAATGCTGATTAGTGGTTCAAATATGGAGAGCTACTACTGAGCTCTAGCCAGATGACATTGGGCCTCATTGGATGCATGTCCCTTCCATCACCAAGTACTCAATTAGCAGCACTCATAGTTATGTCATTCACAATGAAACTCAAGGGGGGCAGGAGATGATTCTCAGTGGCAAAAGCAGCTGTCTTATGAGTAAGAAACCTCGAGTTATATCATTCCTGGTCTCTCATGCATGTGCCAAGCACAATCCTCTACTTGTTTATGTCTGGAAGCTTTTGTCTCTGTGATCCCTGGTGCTACAAGTGATTTCCCATCATTCTACAATGAGGTATGGCAAACAGTGAGGTGAGACTCTAGGTTGTGTGTCAACAATGCAACTAAATGGCAAGAATCTTTTCTTTTGGGGGGGTGCGGGGGTCACACCGGCAGCACACAGGGGTTACTCCTGGCTCTATGCTCAGAATTGCCACTGGCAGGCACGGAGGACCATATGAGATGCCGGAATTCGAACCATCATCCTTCTGCATGAAAGGCAAATGCCTTACCTCCATGCTATCTCTCCAGCCCCTAAATGGCAAGAATCTTAATGAGCACCCAACCAAGAGTTCAAGCATCCTACCCTAATGTTTGGTCACCAGTGAGCACACAACCAAATCTGTGAGCATTGCCATGAGTAATTGCAGCAACATCCACCTCCTAAAAAAGGAAGAAGAGAGAAATCCAAGTACCAGAGAGCCAAGGGTGGATGTTGTTTTTGAGCAGCACTGCCACCATCCTTGCCCACAGCATGGGCATCCAAGATCCAAGATCCAAGATTTCACAGCGTGGCATCTCAGCTCTAGTAATAATATTGACAATGCATGTTCACAGGCTATAGGGTTGTGCATTGCTTTTGTTTTTTGCTTTTGTGTGTGTGTGTGTGTGTGTGTGTGTGTGTGTGTGTGTGTGTGTGTGTGCCTGGGAACATGTGGCTCTTGGAAACGAATGAGGTAAAAAATGGGGATAAGAATGAAAGGACACATGAGTTAAGATGCAGACCTTACATATGACCTACTTGGGTTTAATCCCTTGTACCACATGACTTCCTAAGCATGAGTTTGTGACCCTGGAAGTCACAGGAACACCACAAAATGAGCAACACCCCATTCTCAAGCCCTTTCACTGAATTGCTCACCCAGTGCGCTAAGTATTGCCAGGTTAGCTCCTGATCCCCTGAGCACTTCTTGGGGGCATCCCTATAAAACCAAAGAAACAGCAAGGAAACAAAGAAAGAAAGAAGGATATTCAGATGTTGCCACATTGGAGGAATTGACACCTGCCTATTCTCCGAATAAACACTTCATAGTGGCAACATCTCTGCTTCCTGAGTGTAACAGAGGGGAAAAGGAGATGACTGGGGGGAAATTATCATTAGAAATAAGCTTCCTGGGGTCTTCTCCATTGAGATGGGGGTGTTTACTTTATACAGATTTCACCTCCGAGTTGTTCTCAGTAAATGAGCCCTTCTGTGATTTGTTCCTTGCTTCCTTAAGTTGTTACTGGGTCTGCTCAAAGACACAGCATGTCTACTTGCAGAAATGAAAGGGCGGTCTTTACAGAAAAATGCTTGAGATTTTTCACACTAGGTAGATGGAATTAGATGACATCATGCTGAGTATAGTTAGCTAGCAGAGGGACAGAAGCACAATGATCTTTCATATGTGAGATATAAAGATATACAATAAAGGAATAGCAAAAGGTCATATGTATCAAAACTAGAGAGTTGGTCCCCAAACCAAACTTACCTGGTGGCTGGGGATGGATGAATGGGAGGGATGACATTGGTGAAGGGAAACAGGAGTTCTTTGGTAGTAGAGGTGATGCTGAAAGAATGTATATTTGAAGTCATCATTCGTTAACTGTACTGTAAATCACAGCAACTTTATAAAGATAGGGGTACCTTTGATTCCTTCAATTGTGTTTGCATGTTTTAGCAGCAAAGTGTGTTGAATGAGACCTTTAAGTTGAGACATATGAGAGAGAGGGTGAGAGAAGAAAAAATCAGGGAGAGGACAAGATTGATACACACATAGAGGCAGGCAAGGAGGCTTTTTTTTTTTTGTTTTGTTTTGGTTTTTTGGGGGGGGGTCACACCCGGCAGCACTCAGGGGTTACTCCTGGCTCCACACTCAGAAATCGCCCCTGGCAGGCACAGGGGACTATATGGGATGTCGGGATTCGAACCACTGTTCCTCTGCATGAAAAGCAAACACCCTACCTCCATGCTATCTCTCCGGCTCCTCAAGGAGGCTTTTTTTTTTTTTCTTTAAGATTGGTAGAAGTGGAGATCATGCCAGGCATGCAATTGGGATGAGAAGGATCTAGACCAGCAGAGAGAGAGAGAGAGAGAGAGAGAGAGAGAGAGAGAGAGAGAGAGAGAGAGAGAGAGAGAGAGAGAGAGAGAGAGAGAGTTAAGAAATACAATGAACCAAGTCAAGGCATAAATTCCAACTGGCCTTCTTATGCACTGAGTTCCAGGCCTTTGTGCCTTATAAGTATAAATGTTCTTTTCAATATCATACCTGTGATATCATAGTAGCAAAATCATACTTGCTTACATGATGAAATAGTAGCAATAAAGTAAAAAATTTAAAATTAAAGCCATTGTGAATTATAGAGTCCTTTAGAGTTGAGTTTCAGGCACGCAATGAATCAGGGTCAATACAATCACTAGTTGTCAATCTCCCTCCACTATGTTCCCAGAGTGTATCCCAACCACCATCCTTTGGGCCACCCTCTCCCCCAAGTCTGTCAGTATAACAGGCCCATTTACAATTTAGATGGTTAGAGTCTTGATTCCATTGTTGTTGACTTTTTTTTTAAACTTTTTTTTTCTGATTTGGGGCCACACCTGGTGATGCGCAGGGGTTACTCCTGGCTATGTGCTTAGAATTTGCTCCTGGCTTGGGGACCATATAGGATGCCAGGGTATTGAACCACGGTCTGTCTTTGTAAATAATGATTTGCCTGAAGTCGTTAAGTTTAAAAAAATGGCCCATCCTCTTAAAGTTCTTCTTTCATAGTCTTTTTGGGGCTAATTTATGTTTGTTTGTCTGAAGAAACACATCCAATTGTACTCAGAGCTTACTCCTGGCTCTATGCTCAGAGATCACTCCCAATAGTGTTCAGGGAACTGTATGGGGTGTCAGGAATTAAACCTGGGTCTATGGCACCTTAATCCTTGTATTACCTCTCCTTGTCCAAGGGCTAATTTTTAAAGTCTACATAGTTGGTTTTCCAACCTTTCAGGATAAAGGGAAGACAAAGGGTAGAAAATGAGAGGAGCATAATTAAATGAAGCTAGCCTATGCTTTGGCTGTAGTCTTTTAGATCAGTGGGAAAAAGTAAAGTTCTCATAAAAAATGAGAACATTTGGCACTAACAGAGTGTTTTTAAAAATATTGTAGACCTGGAAATGTATCTAAACAAATTACTCTAGTCAAAACATTTTGAGATTTTTTTTTTGCTTCTTCTTCTAGAAAGTGTTAGGCATGAAAGCGTGTCAGTGTTTATAGGAGTTGTAGCCTAGTAACTTTTCATTCTGATGGCAAATGTAGTCTGCCTCTGAAGTCTCTATTCCAACTTATTTAATGGTTATAGGATACCCAGAAGCGTGGCTTTCATCAGTATTCATGACAAGTTCTTTCTTTTATTTGTGGATCTCACCAGGTGATACTTAGCAATCATTCCTGGTAGTGCTCAAAAGACCATATGGGAGGGGATAGAACAGAACAGGGTTGATGACATGCAAGGCAAGCTGTCTATACTCTCTCTTAGATCCATAACAAATTCTTGACTTCTGCTTTTGGCTTGGCTCCAATCCTGGCTTGAAACTTGTGGAGGTGATCCCAATCCAAGTTTCAGACTGAATATTTACAGGTAATCTAAGCTATGCCCTAGAACTAGCTAACATACACTGTTCAATGTCCCTCTCAGACTATGACAGAGAAGCATCTGCCAGAGCAGCCTTCTAGGGTAAAATTAGAAATAAATGAGCAAAAGAAGTTTTAAGGCCTCAAGAGTAGCCAAGGAAACCAGGAATAGAAGGCACAGAGAAATATTGGTAAGAAATTTGAAAATGATAGCAGAAAGATAATAACACGAACAATGTGCCTTATCATGAACTCCAACTTCAGTGAGTCTTGGAGTTCAGTTTGTTCTGGGAACTCTGTGTTACTGATGCCTACCTTGAGTGAAGGCAAGGAATTCTTCATCTGTCTCTTGAGAGCTGCTCAGGGGAGTGTCTTGTCAGCTCAAGTTTCTGTAAGTGATCATATCCTAAACAATGTTCATTTCTCACAATTCTGGAGGCTGGAAATCTTAGGGGTGACATGTAACCACCTTTTGGCGAGAAGCCTCTTTCCGTTTTATAGCTGCATTTTTGCAAGAAGATAGAAGAGAGATATGGGAAGCAGAGTGGGAGAAAGTGAGGAAGAGAGTGAGGGAGAGAGAAGGGAGAAGGGGGAAAAGGGGAATATGAGAAGGAAGGAGGAAGAGTAAGATTGAGTGAGACAGTTGAGAAAAAGAAAGGCAGGAAAAGGGAGAAGAGGAGGGTAGAAATAAATATAGAGAGGGGAAGAAGAGAGAGAGAAAGAGAAAGAGAAAAGAGAGAGAGAGAGGGGTGGGATCCTGAGAGAAAGAGGAAGGTAGGGCCTCAGAGACAGCACAGTGGTAGGGCGTTTGCCTTACATGCAGCAGACCCGAGAGGGACCAGGTTCTATTCCCGATCTCCATTATGGGCCCCCAGTCTACCAAGGGCGATTTCGGAGTGCAGAGCCAGGAGTAACTCCTGAGTGCTGTTAGGTATGGCCCAAAAACCAATCAATCAATCAATCAAGTTTTAAAAAAAAAAGAGAAAGAGGAAGGAGGTAGGGAAGGAGGGAGTGAGAGAGAGGCAAGAGTTAGAAAGACTGAGTTTCCCAAGTGCTAGGGTAAAAGCTAATGATACAGAACTCCTTTCTGTCCTTGTCTGTGCTCCTCTCTACCCTGAACTACTCTGAACTCTGTTCAGAGTGGATTTTGGGCTTACACTCAGCCACACTGGACTTGTGTATGTCTCTCCAGAGTCTCAGGAGTCTGGTCTTTGAAGTTTATGGCTTAACATTCCTGCCACCCAGACACTCCCTGAAGCCCCTTAGCTTCTCTACTTTCTTCATGAACAAATTGAAAGGCTCAGCTGTTTCAGAGAAACATGACAGAGCTGGCCTTGGTCTATAGGAGGGCAGGAGAGTAATACACAGAGACGAAACTGTTTAGAAGAGATATGAGAAATTATACAACTTGAATATGGTAGGTGAAAAGAAAGAGGCAAAGGGACTTGGGACAGTAGGCCTGGCATCTCAAGCTATCTCAGGCCTGTTTGCAAGACTTTAACCACTGTCTTGAAGCAAATGTGTGGATTTGTCCTGAAATAGAAGCAGGACGTGGATTAGAGCACAGTATTTTCATTAATTAGACCTGTAATTGCTTTTCCTTAGGAAGCCTAAGGTCTTGGCCATGCTAATTATTTTTTTAAACTTCCTTGCCTATGTAAAAACCTGCTTATTTTGATACAATATGCTACTAATAATCCCTTCCTCATCTTGTGTCCAAGTCTCCCTCCTGCTTTTTCACAGCTAGTATATGAATAAAATATTGAGCTGCTGATTAATGACCCGATATGCACCACTTGGAGATGTCTGGAGGAATTATCCAAATGCCCAGACAGCTCTATAATGTCACATTTAAATTAGAGGCTGAATCTTTAAAAGGCTGTCTACTGTTGTAAAGATTGTGTTATAAGGATGGTAATCAGACCTAATTTCCTGTTAAGAGAAAGAAAAGAAACATTCTCTTTTAATGCCAAGAAAAGAGCATGGGATACACTACTTAGAATAGGCAAATACGTAAGTTAATGCTTTGACTTCAGTTACACTAAGAAAATGTAACTGATCAAGAAAAGTAATGCAGGGTATTATTTCCAGTTTTGTTTCCAACTGCTTTTGTCTCAGAACTCCTAACTGAGGCCATATTCCAATCTACCTGGGTTTTTTTTCCCCTCTGGGCCTTATACTTCCCATAGAGGGTGCTAGAAGCTGGCTTCTACACAGGAAAGCAGTCCCTCAATGTGATAGGATTAATTATTTCTTGAGTCAAACACTGAACACTTTCCATACAGCCTCTTAGCTCAGCTCAATCTGTGAAATCGGTACATGGTTACTTTTCAAATTCAAGATGCAGCATAGAGAAAAAAATGAATAATTGAGTATCTGTCTGAAGCCAATGAAAATGTTTTCCACTACTGTATTGTACTGTAAGGATCTGAGCTACTACTATACAAAACTTGAATTTCATAGACATCCCCTGTGATTGCTTTTTCCATCTTTTAACTTTTATTGGACAGAAAATGAGGACAAGAGTATTAGTACAATGAGTAGAGTGTTTTCCTTGTAAGCGGCCTACCCAGGTTTGATCCCCAGTATCCCATATGGCCCCTGAGCTCTGCCAGAAGTGATTCCAGAGTGCAGAACCAGAAAAAAAAGCTTGAGCATTGCCAGATTTGGCTCCCCCCAAACAGACAAATAAACAAAAAAAACCAAAAACAATAAAAAATGAGAAAATAAATGTTGCTTGGACCATATCTTACAATATCAAATGGATTGTCTGAATCTAGTAATCACATTACCTATGTATACATATCATTTTTTTAAGTTTAACATTTTATTTATTTATATATATATTTTTAATTTTCTTATTTAAACAAATGTATTACATATATGATCGTGTTTGGGTTTCAGTCATGCAAAGAACACCACCCATCACCAGTGCAACATTCCCATCACCAATGTCCCAAATCTCCCTCCTCCCCACCTGAACCCCGCCTGTACTCTAGACAGGCTTTCTATTTCCCTCGTACATTCTCATTATTAGGGTAGTTCAAAATGTAGTTATTTCTCTAACTAAACTCATCCCTGTTTGTGGTGAGCTTCATGAGGTGAGCTGGAACTTCAGGCTCTTTTATCTTTTGTGTCTGAAAATTATTATTGCAAGAATGTCTTTCATTTTTCTTAAAACCCATAGATGAGTGAGACCATTCTGCATCTTTCTCTCTCTCTAACTTATTTCACTCTGCATAATAGATTCCATGTACATCCATGTGTAGGAAAATTTCATGACTTCATCTCTCCTGACAGCTGCATAATATTCCATTGTGTATATGTACCACAGTTTCTTTAGCCATTCATCTGTTGAAGGGTATCTTGGCTGTTTTCAGAGTCTTGCTCTGATGGTAAATAGTGCTGCAATTAATATAGCTGTAAGGAAGGGATTTTTGTATTGTATTTTTGTGTTCCTAGGGTATATTCCTAGGAGTGGTATAGCTGGGTCGTATGGGAGCTCGATTTCCAGTTTTTGGAGGAATCTCCATTTTGCTTTCCATAATGGTTGAACTAGACAGCATTCCCACCAGCAGTGGATAAGAGTTCCTTTCTCTCCACATCCCCGCCAACACTGCTTGTTCTCATTCTTTGTGATGTGTGCCAATCTCTGGGGTGTGAGGTGATACCTCATAGTTCTTTTAATTTGCATATCCCTGATGATTAGTGATGTGGAACATTTTTTCATGTGTCTTTTGGCCATTTGTATTTCTTCTTTGTCAAAGTGTCTGTCCATTTCTTCTCCCATTTTTTGATGGGATTAGATGTTTTTTTCTTGTAAATTTCTATCAGTGCCTTGTATATTTTGGAGATTAGCCCCTTGTCTGATGGGTATTGGGTGAATAGTTTCTCCCACTCAGTGGGGGGCTCTTGTATCATGGGCGCTATTTCTTTTGAGGTGCAGAAGCTTCTCAATTTAATATATTCCCATCTGATGATCTCTGCTTTCACTTGCTTGGAGAGTACAGTTTCCTCTTTGAAAATGCCTTTAGTCTCAATGTCCTGGAGTGTTATACCTACGTATTGTTCTATATCCATTTGGATTTAACCTTCATACATGATGTTAGCTGGGGGTCTAAGTTCAGTTTTTTGCAAGTGGCTAGCCAGTTGTGCCAACACCACTTGTTGAAGAGGCTTTCCCTGCTCCATTTAGGATTTCCTGCTCCTTTATCAAAAATTAAGTGATTGTATGTCTGGGGAACATTCTCTGAGTATTCAAGCCAATTCCACTGATCTGAGGGCCTTTCTTCATTGCAATACCATGCTGTTTTGATAACTATTTCTTTGTAGTACAGTTTAAAGTTGGGGAAAGTAATTCCTCCCATATTCTTTTTCCCAATAATTGCTTTAGCTATTCTAGGGTGTTTATTGTTCCAAATGAATTTCAAAAGTGCCTGATCCACTTCTTTGAAGAATGTCATGGGTATCTTTAGAGGGATTGCATTAAATCTGTACAATGCTATGGGGAGTATTGCCATTTTAATGATGTTAATCCTGCCAATCCATGAGCAGTGTATGTGCTTCCATTTCCGTGTGTCCTCTCTTATTTCTTGGAGCAGAGTTTTATAGTTTTCTTTGTATAGGACTATAGATCCTTCACATTTTTAGTCAAGTTGATTCCAAGATATTTGAGTTTGTGTGGCACTATTGTGAATGGGGTTGTTTTCTTAATGTCCATTTCTTCCTTATTACTATTGGTGTATAGAAAGGCCATTGATTTTTGTGTGTTAATTTTGTAGCCTGCCACCTTGCTATATGAGTCTATTGTTTCTAGAAGCTTTTTGGTAGAGACTTTAGGGTTTTCTAAGTAGAGTATCTTGTCATCTGCAAACAATGAGAGCTTGACTTCTTCCTTTCCTATCTGGATTCCCTTGATATCTTTTTCTTGCCTAATCGCTATAGCGAGTACTTCCAGTGCTATGTTGAATAGGAGTGGTGAGAGAAGACAGCCTTGTCTTGTGCGAGAATTTAGAGAATAGGCTTTCAGTTTTTCTCCATTGAGGACAATATTTGCCTCTGGCTTGTTGTAGATGGCCTTAACTATATTGAGACAGGTTCCTTCCATTCCCATCTTGCTGAGAGTTTTGATCAAGAATGGGTGTTGGACCTTATCAAATGCTTTCTCTGCATCTATTGATATAATCATGTGATTTCTATTTTTCTTGTTGTTGATGTTGTGTATTATGTTGATAGATTTACGGATGTTAAACCATCCTTGCATTCCTGGGATGAAACCTACTTGATCGTAGTGCATGATCTTCTTAATTAGGCATTGAATCCTATTTGCCAGGATTTTGTTGAGGATCTTTGCATCTGTATTCATCAGTGATATTGGTCTGTAATTTTCTTTTTTGGTAGCATCTCTGTCTGGTTTAGGTATCAAGGTGATGTTGGCTTCATAAAAGCTATTTGGAAGTGTTACTGTTTTGTAAATTTCATGAAAGAGTCTTGCCACGATTGGTAGAAGTTCCTCTTGAAAGGTTTAAAAGAATTTATTAGTAAATCCATCTGGGCCTGGACTTTTGTTTTCGGTAGACATTTGATTACTGTCTTAATTTCCTCAATAGTGATGGGTGTGTTTAGATATGCTACATCCTCTCATTCAACCATGGAAGATTATAAGAGTCCAAAAATGTATCTATTTGTTCCAGGTTTTCATTTTTAGTGGCATAGAGTTTCTCAAAGTAGTTTCTGATTACCCTTTGGATCTCTATCATATCAGTAGTGATTTTTCCTTTTTCATTCTTAATACGAGTTATCAAGTTTCTCTCTTTCTTTGTTAATTTTGCCAGTGGTTTATCAATCTTGTTTATTTTTTCAAAGAACCAACTTCTGCTTTCATTGATCTTTTGGATTGTTATTCGGGTTTCCACATTATTGATTTCTGCTCTCAGCTTTGTTATTTTCTTCTGTCTCCCTATTTTTGGGTCCTTTTGTCGAGTACTTTCTAATTCTATGAGCTGCATATAAGCTCTTCAGGTATGCCCCTTCTTCTTTCCTGATGTGTGCTTGCAAAGCTATAAATTTTCCTCTCAGAACCACTTTTGCTGTGTCCCATAGGTTCTGATAGTTTGTGTCTCCATTGTTATTTGTTTCTTGGAAGGATTTGATTTCCTCTTTGATTTCATCTTGGACCCACTGGTTATTCAGTATTAGGCTGTTTAACTTCCAGGTATTAAAGTTTTTCTTCTGTGTCCCTTTGTGGTTCACATATAATTTCAGGGCCTTGTGGTCAGTGAAGGTAGCCTGCAAAATTTCTATCCTCTTGATATTATGGAGGTATGTTTTATGTGCTAGCATGTAGTCTATCCTGGAGAATATCCCATGTACATTAGAGAAGAATGTGTATCCAGGCTTCTGGGGGTGGAGTGTCCTGTATATATCTACTAGGCCTCTTTCTTCCATTTCTCTTTTCAGGTCTATTACATTCTTGTTGGGTTTCAGTCTGGTTGACCTGTCAAATGTTGACAATGCCGTGTTGAGGTCTTCCACAATTATTGTGTTGTTATTGATATGATTTTTCAGATTTGTCAACAATTTTCTTAAATATTTTTCTGGCCCCTCATTTGGTGTATATAAGTTTAGGAGAGTGATTTCTTCCTGCTGTACGTATCTCTTGATTAATACAAAATGTCCATCTTTGTCCCTTACCACTTTCCTAAGTATAAAGTTTGAATCATCTGATATTAGTATGGCCACTCCAGATTTTTTATGGGTGTTGTTTGCTTGGATGATTTCCCTCCAGCCTTTTATTTTGTGTCTATGTTTGTTCTGACTATCAGGTGAATTTCTTGTCGGCAGCAGAAGGTTGGATTGAGTTTTTTGATCCATTTAGCCACTCTGTGTCTCTTAACTGATGCATTAAGTCCATTGACATTGAGAGAAAGAATTGTCCTGGGAATTAGTACCATCTTTATATAAAAGTTTGATGTGTTTGTTGGTCAGTCTTGTCTTAAAGCAGGCCATTCACTTTTTCTTTTAAGAATGGTTTTGAGTTTGTAAAGTTTCTGAACTGTTGTTTTTCTGTGAAACCATGTATTGTTCCTTCAAATCTGAAAGTGAGTTTTGCTGGATGCAGTATTCTAGGCAAAGCATTTATTTCATTGAGTTTTGTCACTATGTCTCACCACTGCCTTCTGGCCTTGAGTGTCTCTGGTGACAGGGCTGCAGTAAATTTCAAGGATTTTTCCTTGAATGTAATTTCTCTTTTCGATCTTGATGCTTTCAGAATTCTGTCTCTATCTGTGGGATTCATCTTTGTGACTAGGGGTCTCTTTTAGTTGGTACTCTTCGGGCGTGCAGGATTTGATCACATGTATTCATTAGCTCTGGTAGTTTCTCTTTTATGATATTCTTGACTGTTGATTCTTCCTGGAGATTTTCTTCCCGGGTCTCTGGGACTCCAATGATTCTTAAGTTGTTTCTGTAGAGCTTATCATAGACTTCTATTTTCATTTGTTCCATTCTTTGAGTAATTTTTCTATTGTTTGATTGTTTGCTTTAAGGCTTTTTTCCAATTTCTTCTGCTGTATAGAATTGTTATTCATACCATCTTCCAGTGTACTAATTCTATTCTCAGCTGCTGCTAACCCGTGGGAAAGCTCAACCATATTTTTCTTCAACTCATCTACTGAGTTTTTCAGACCTGTTATTTGACCTGAAATTTCAGTTTGGAGTTTTCTGATTTCTATCTTCATATTGTCTTGATTCTTATTAGTGTTCTCTTCTATACTTTCTTTGAGTTCTTTGAACATCTTCCATATTGCGATTCTAAACTCCTTATCTGAGAGACTGACTAGTTGGTTGGTCATGTTCAAGTCATCAGATTTGCCATCGTCATTCTCTATGTCTTGCGCTGGCCTGTGTTATTTCCCCATTGTCACACTTGTATTGTGGGTTTTCTACATGTTGTGGTTGTATTCATTGGCTAAATGATATGCACAGCCAGGAAGTGAAGCGGAGCGGCCGTGCTCCTCTGGCTCAACCTTTCTGGGCTTGTAATCTCACCTCCAGGGAAGGCTCTAGGGAAGGTGAGTTGTCTGCAGATGGGCCACACACAGGATGAAATCAGGCCGAAGATGGAGCACAGCACAGAAGACAGGCAGATAGGGGTGCTGGCATCTGAGTTCCAGCAGAGTTCAGCGGCTTCCCCTTTCTGGGCTATAAATTCACCTCCAGGGAAGGCTCCAGGGAAGGCGAGCCATCTGCAGATGAGCCACACACAGGATGTAATCAGGCCGAAAATGTTGCACAGCACAGAAGACAGGCAGATAGGGGTGCTGGCATCTGAGTTCCAGCAGAATTCAGTGTCTTCTCCTTTCTGGGCTTGTTAAGTCAGCCATTTCTTATTCACTCACTTGCTCGCTGGGTAGCTTCAGAATGCAGTTTTTGGGGGGTTCACTTCCCAGGGCTCTGAGGAGAGCTTCAAGGATTCAGAAAAGACAGAGAAGCATAGGACAGGGATCTTTTTAGGTCCTCAGTTTACTCAGAAAAAGCACATCAGGGCAGAGACTCAGCAGGTGAAGCAATCAGCACTTCAGCTAGCAGTCCCCACAGTCAGCCATTTCTTACTTACTGATCAGGGGAACACTAGACCAAGAAGTCCTAACACTGGTTAATATCTATGTACCTAATGCAGAGCCAGCAAAATATGTATGGCAACTGCTTGCAAAACTGGAGAAACACATGAAAGGAAATGTAATAGTAGTAGGAGATCTTAATACTCCACTATCACCACTGGACAGATCCACCAGACAGAAAACTAACAAAGAAATAAGAGCCCTAAATGAAAAATTAGAAGAACTAGGGCTAATAGACTTATATAGGGCCCTCCACCCCCAGAAAGAATACACATTCTTCTCAAGTCCACATGGAGCCTTCTCCAGAATAGACCATGCCTTAGGATACAAATCTAACCTGCATAAAATCACAAAGGTAAGGATCATTAGAAACACCCTGTCAGATTACTATTCAACAGAAGTCAAAATTGACTGTAAAAAAGAAACAATGAATAAAATTCAACACCTGGAGATTAAACACCATGCTGCTCAAAAACAGCTGGATCAAAGAGGTACTCAAGGAAAAAATAAAAAGATTCCTTGAGACAAACGACAATGAAGAAACAACTTGTCAAAACATGTGGGACACAGCAAAAGCAGTAATCAGGGGGAAACTCATAGCAATACAATCCTATATCAGGAAAGAGGAAAATGACAAAATTAGCAGCTTAAAGGACCATCTTAAGGAGCTGGAACAACAGCAACAAAGAAACCCAAACACAACCAGAAGACATGAAATAATAAAAACCAGAGCAGAAATAAACAACATAGAAACTAAGAAAACAATACAGAAAATCAATGAGACCAGGAGTTGGTTTTTTGAAAGAATAAACAAGATAGACAAACCACTGGCAAGACTCACAAAAAAACAAAAACAAAAAAAAAAAAAGAAGAAAAACACCCAAATAAGCAGGATCACAAATGAAAGGGGAGAGATTACAACAGAACCCCCAAAAATCCAACATATCATGAGGACATATTATGAAGAACTATACTCAGTTAGGCTAGAGAACCCAGAAGAAAGTGATAGATTCTTGGAAAAATGAGTAGACACTTCTCTGAGGAAGACCAAAAGATGGCCAACAAACACATGAAAACATGCTCACCTTCATTCATCATTAGGGAAATCCAAATCAAGACAACAATGAGGTACCGCCTTACTCCAATGAGGATGGCTCACATCAAAAATAATGGAAACAATCTGTGTTGGCGGGGATGCGGTATGAAAGGAACTCTCATCCACTGCTGGTGGGAATGCCCCCTAGTCCAATAACTATGGAAAACAGTCTGGAGAGTACTCAAAGATCTCAGAATTGAGCTGCCATTTGACCCAGCAATTGCTCTCCTAAGTATCTACCCCCAAGTTGGAAGGACATTCATTCCAACGTATGTGTGCACCCCACTATTTATCGCAGCACTCAGTATAATTGCCAAGTCTTGGAACCAACCTCGATGTCCAACAACAGATGAATGGATCATTAAGATGTGGTATCTATACACAATGGAATACTACATGGCAGTCAGAAATGATACAATCACAGACATTGCGGCAACGTGGTTGGACCTAGAACATATTATGTTAAACGAAGTAAGCCAGAAGATGAAAGACAAACACAGAATGATAGCACTATTCTGAAGCACCTAGAACATACACCCTCTATACAACTAATACTCAACAATCAAATAACAGGGTTTAACAGGGTAGAAACTCCAAACACTGTAACAGTCAACATATACCGAAAAGCAATGCCCAAAACACATGAAAGAAGAACAACACAAACTCTTGACTACACATTATACCACAAAGAAATCAGCCACAACAGAAACAGCAGCATAGAGAGAACAGGTAAGTTGTTGTATTAAATAATTAACGATGGTGCTGGATGGCGATGGATGGAGGCCTTTGTGCTTAGGCCCCCGCCACGTGGCTTCATCCCCATCCAGCTGGCGGATTCCAGGCCCAGGTAATCGGCGTAATCAAGACTCACTCACATGCAGGCATTAGGAAGCATCATCTTTATTCATGCCCTAGCCACCACAGGTGTGTGGCCTATGTCATAAACTTTCAAGCATACAGCCATTCTAGGCTTGCCCTGCATCTTATCTCCTGTTAGCCATCTTCCCTTTGGGCTCCATGCTGGTCAAAGACCAGAACACAAAAACCCAAAAGCCAAAGCGCACAGCAGCGCAGAAAGGGCAAAGAGCCAAAAGGGCAAAAAGCCAAAAGGCCCGAATTCCCTTGGTTCAAGCCTTATATAACATTTCCCAGACCCCTCCCAGGAATGGGAGGGTCTAGCAAGTAAGGTTACACCTACTATCCGGTTCCCAAGACCCCTCCCAGAAATGGGTGGGTCTAGGGTCTTAAATAGGTACACCCACAGTAAGTAATCAGCCTTCTACTACAAAGGCCCATAATAATCCCTTAGGGATCTTATACAGGATTACAGGTAAAGAATACCATGGGCAATCACTTACTCCAGCGGAAGCATTTCATAACAATTTGTTTTAATGCCTTAATATTACTATATTTAAAATAACCTCTCAGCTTTTCTGTCCACAGGCGTTCTTGGATACAAAGGGTGGACAAACTAAGATGGCATCTCAGGTTTCACTCACATGAGATACCATACCCAGCTTGCACTATGAGAATGTCCTGATAAAACTCATTAACATACCCTTTATCTCTAGGTTATACCTTCTTTTAGGTCCTGAAACACGTGACCAGACAGACCACTGAAGCAGCAACTGGGACCTACAGACTTATACTACAGACCCTACTCATTGAACACAGTCAAGCAAACTAGCATTCCCATGCTCTTTTCTCATCTCTACTCACTACTTTCTTTTTTTTATTTCTCATTTTCTTTTTAATTGATCTCTTTTCTTCTCTCCTGCCCCTTCCATATACTTTCCCTTTTCCCCCCTTTGGAAATCCGACTATCCCTTCACCCCTCAATCCCACCCAGATTTCCCACCTCATTAAAACTCTTCACCCTCAGTTCTTAACCCATTAGGCATCAAGACTGACTTCCTACCCCAACGAACCAGTAGCCAGCACCCAAGCAAAGGGACAACCAGTCAAACCCACACCTCGTCCCCTGCAAGAAAAGGCAACCAACTCCCCTGCTGACTGATGCTGCGTGGTCCTCCTTACCAACCCTTCCTAACGTGTACTGTTACTTGAAACCGGACTTAACTATAAAAGTATCCCCAATGCAAGAACTCTTCCCAAGACCTCCCTACCACAAATCTTTTGCCACTCTCAAGAGGGTCAGGTTGTGTGATGAAAGGCGCCTGGGAACCCACACACCACAAAAAAATCTCAAAAGAGAATGGGAAAACCTATACTTCTATCATAAGTATAAGACCTGTATTACACCACCTCTTTACCTGCTTTTCCCCACATGTAAGGTAGTCTCTTGCATCACTCTGTTTCTTTAATCACTTTTTTATTTCATTTTTAAAATCTTTTTTCTTTACATATATATATATATATATATATGTGTGTGTGTGTGTGTGTGTGAGCACATATATTTTTATTTCTATTTTTATCTTTTTTGGGTGTGCGGCCTGTTTCTGTTTTCTTCTCTTTCCACCCCCAAATGCACCGGCAATATATTGTAGCACCATTTCTCCCTGCAAAGGCACACTAAAAAAAAAGGGGGAATCTTATGTATAAAAACAAGCTCTTATCTACTAGAGATAAGAACTCATACTTCTTTACAATACAGGGGCATCTCCCATCTTGAATATATGTCACGTGGACCCAACTTAGAACCCAGGTGATTAGACACCAACCGTCCAGCCTTGAACACTGGATCCCAGACATAGAAATGACACAGTTCTTCACAACAGCCACAGGAAACAAATCCCATCTGGGACATCCTTAATACTGCTTGGACATCAATAAGTGCCAGCTTTAATATGATATCCTGACAACGAGGAAACTGGGAACAACTTGACCTAAGAGCAGGTTATCCTACCTCACCAGCTAACGATAAGACAAAATCAGAAGACTTGTCACCCTTTGGTCTGTCCAAATGCCAAGATCGCGATTTACAGATGGCTGGCTGACAGAACTATGACTGGACTGTATGTATCCTGGGACCAATAAAAAAAGCCCTAGTCTAGGGTTTGAGCTACGACCTGCACAACAACCACAATCTTTAGTTCCAGAGGTCTGTCTAAGACAATTGCAACGGAATGGGTCTTCTGGAAACATAATGAAAGACGCTATCCCAGGCCCTGTCCTAGGATAAGCGCAAAGACCAAAACCACCAACCACAGAAAGCGCCCCCGCGCGAACATATGCTCCTCCCAACCATTAGTATCCCAGATTTACTCTTCTTAACTTCAGTAACACACAGTTCTATTCTCTGACCAAAGACATACAGTAGATCTAACAAATCCCAGAACTACTTAGAAGGACAGAAATTGAACACATATTGAACACATATATCTTTTGAATATTTTATGGGTATTTTCTTTAACTGATGTAACTCTCTATATATTCTTCTACCATGATGTTTCTATACACTTTTCATCTTGTCTTTTCTTTGTAATCTGTTCAGTAAGGATTGTTGGTGGAACTGTCCCTCAGTTTGATGCCTATGATTGAACTCTGTCATGGAAATTGCTGGTCTTGTTCCCATTGTCTCCAGATGCACCAATAATGCTTCATGGCATTGATCCTTGTTTGCATAGACACATTAAAATGGGAAAACACCATACATACAGATAAGTTCTTATCTAATAAATCTCAGTACAATGTACCTTACACCCTGAACATTGATATAATGACCTGGCACAGGCCTCAGAAGAATGGGCATCCTCCATTCACGCCGGAACCAGGCAAGCTATCTACGAAACATCCAAGGTCTTTTATAGCAACAGCTGGAAGCAGTCCTCTACCAGGAAAGACTCTACCAAGGGTCTGACATCGACCTCCTAAAAAGAGACTTCCGTTTACACTGAGAAGACTTGACAACAACAATGACCTGCTCTACAGGACATGGTTCTCTCTATTGCCCCATAAGTGTGAGGTGAAATGAGAGGATGCTCCGCACCATCCTGACTACAATATGGGATATGCAGACTCCAGGATCTTTAATACAGAAGCATGATACCAACAACAACAGAGACTAAGTGAGGAATGGAGGTGTATTGCCACTACAGAGGATGACTTGAATTGGACAAACTAGTGTGCCTGGAGCCTAGAGTCAGTCCTGTGCCAGGAAACTTCAGGGGTAGGGTCTCCTTGTATTTAGACCATAATTTGCCTTTCCATATCCCTTATGTTTTGGTGGGCCTATGCAAACAAATGCCACTTTAATACCATTTTTTACTATGTTCCCTTGACTCCAATCCTTAAGAAAAACAACCCACTAAAACTTTTGAGGCTAACTTAAACTAGTAAGCATGTGCATGGAACTAGAGAAATGTACTTTTCCCTCAATGTTTAAGGAGTTACATAAGTCTAATGTCTTTAGATTATATTGTGTGCTGCTAAGAAATAGTATGTACTACAACTGGGGATTTGAGGGACAAAGTAATTGTATTGTACATGGGTTCAGTTTTGTTTTTCTTAATGTTCTTTGGCTGAAAGTTCAAGGCTGGGATATCATCGATGGGACTACCGAGAATTCTGTTTATGGGTGATTGGGCTTCCACTGTAACTTTACCCTGTCCTCTTTCTTTGCATCTTTGTTGTCATAATTAAAATAATAAAAAAAAACATTAAATCAAAAAAAAATGACATGGAGGGAACAGTACTTCTAGAACACAAAGAAAGACTTCATCATAAGTTCCACTCCCTGACCTGTGCAGATACCAAGATCTCTAGATACAGAGGTCTGATTTTATCACCCAATGGAGCAGAAGTCTTCCATGCACCACAAAAGCACCAAGGGGAAAGTAAATGAACCTGAAAGGAGTCTTTAGTTAATCCCATGACAATACACTTCAAGGGTGGAGAAACCCTGTTTCTTTTAGGCCAAGGGAATTCCTTTTTGAATGACCCCAATATTTACTGTGCCTGTGCAGAAGGGAAGAAAAAAGAAAGAAAAAAGGCAAAAAGCACATTTTTTAAATTTATTTATCTAGTTTTGGTCGATTTCTTTGTTTTGGTGTGGTTATTGAAGTTGTTGTCTCCATTCATATTTATTTTTTCCCTTCTTTTCTTTTCTTCCTTTATGTGCTCTGCCATGTTTTTTATCTCAAGACCATGGCCTTTATGTGGTGCTTATCTTTATTGTTGGAGTGTTCACTGGATGTTTTATTTGGCACTTCTTTTTGTACTGTTGTGTTGTTCCACCTCCTTTATCCCCTTCGTTTCTCAAAAGTAGGATGAGAGCTTCCAGAAGGACTCTGTCCATTTTCCGCGTATTTGATTTTCCCCCCAGTTTATTACTTTTCTCTTCTTCAAATAAAACCACATAACTTGAACTATCTAGTCCTGCCTCCCAACTAGAGTGGGAAATAAGGGAGGTACCAAGACCAAACAGGTGTAGGACCACTAAGTTGTTAGCTAGGCACAGAGGGGACCACTTGTTCTGGCAGTCCCGGGGGTGAGAGAGGAGGATATGGGAGGTAGGATTGGAATGAAGGTGAGGGAGGACAATTCGGTGATGGGAATACCCCCGATTTTATGTTAATATGTACCTAAAGTATTATTGTCAATGATATATAGGCCACTATGATTAAAATAAAAATTATATTTAAAAATAAAGATTCTTTCCAAAGGAAAAAAAAGCAAAATGTAGTCAAATGCAGCAGTGAGATTCATTAATAGAAACAATTCCAATTTAAAGATGTAAGTCAACAATCTCCTTTCCAAAGTAAAATTATGATATAGCTATGTGATATTAAGGGAAAAAAACAACCAAACATCTTTAGAAAAAATGAATAACTTTTTTCAGCCTTAAGGAAAGATACTGTGCTAGGAAACAAATAAACACCCAGCATTAGACCAAACAATCTGTGACTGCCAAGAAAAACGCCTCCTTTTATGTTTTTGTTTTATTTTGTTTGGGCTTTTGGGCCACACCCCTTGACGCTCAGGGATTACTCCTGGCTATGCACTCAGACATTGCTCCTGACTTGGGGAACCATATGGGATGCCAGAGATCGAACCGGGGTCGGTCCCAGGCTAGTGCTTGTAAGGCAGATACCTTACCTCTAGCACCAAGGTTCTGGCCCCACAGGTTTTTCTGTTGTTGTTTTTGTTTGTTTAGTTTTTGTTTTGGGGCCACACCCGGTGATGCTCAGGGTTACTCCTTGCTATGTGCTCAGAAAGTGCTCCTGGCTTGAGGGACCATATGGGACGCTGGGGGATTGAACCGCGGTCCATCTTGGGTCAGCAGGATGCAAGGCAAACGTCCTACCGCTGTGCCACCATTTCAGCCCCAAACTTATCCTTTTTAAAACAAAACTCTTTAACTAGATATCTATAACTACTCTGATGGTCTCCCTGGCAGTAGTATCTATATACCACTCATTAATATCTGTATCTGTGTTTATGTCCATATGTTTCTCTGTCCCCTTCTCCAAGTTTTTAGTCAGTCTCTTTCACCTAATTACCACATTGCTTAAAAAATACACAAATAGGGGCCAGAGAGATAGTATGGAGGTAAGGTGTTTGCATTTCATGCAGGAGGTCATCGGTTCGAATCCAGGCGCCCCATATGGTCCCCCGTGCCTGCCAGGAGCAATTTCTGAGCCTGGAGCCAGGAATAACCCCTGAGCACTGCTGGGTGTGACCCACAAAAAAATACACAAATAAAGATTACAGATAATTTATATATTCACCACTTTGCTACTGTATAGTATTGAAATAAAGAATATATTTGCAGGAAAATGTAGATAAAGACTGTGCATCATTTTGAGTTAATGTCTGCTACTAATAGAAATAGGATAATTAATTTTTTCTGTTAACTTAAAATATATCTTTAGGTTTTTTCCTTACTTTAAATTTTATAATTCTTTATAATTATTTAGATACCTTTAAAATTTGTTTCTTCTTCTTTGCTTTGCTTTGTTTTCATTTTATTGAATTTCTGCCATCACATTTCGACTTGTAAATTAACTAGAATTGTTCTGTGCATTTAGTGGGAATGAATTTTTTTTTTACTTGTAATCTGATTTTAGTGACCTCTAGTGCCAGAAAAGTTTAACTTCCTTTTTAATCTCGTTTGTCTTTTAAATCAATGCATTACTAACAAATATAAAATAAGAGAATGTATCAATTTCATATATATGTATAAACGTGTGTGTATGTGTGTAATGATAGACATTTAATTTGTATATTTAAGGAACTTGTTTTTTTCTATGCAAGCAATAATAACATCTTATAGAGTATACTTGTCAATGGCCATACAAAATAAACTATAAAATATTTCAAAACAAAACAAAACAAAAACAAAAACAAAAAAATACAAAATAGCATCTTATGGACTTAATACCAATTTGGAATGAGAAAAGTAGTTGTAGCTTGCAAAATCTAGTAGCTACCATCATAACCAAGTGCTTAACCTCATATCATTGATCTTGGGGCAACCTGATGTTTTATTCCATTGACGATACCATCATCTGTGAAGTGCTTTTGTCAAAATCATTTTCACTTAAATGTAATTAAGACTTCGGATCTCACTTCCAGTTATCAGGAAACTCGGAGACTAAAATTAAATTTATGATACTGCAAATGAACAATCGAATTCACAAAGTGGAATTTATTGTAACTGGCATCTTCAAAATATTTAGTGAAACAAAAAAGGTGGATATTCTATTATTAAAAGAGACTCAAAATAATCCTAACAACCAAATGAAATGTGTACTTTTTGTGGGATATGTCAGGAAAAAAAATAGAAGAACAAATAACTGTAATTGTTTATATGAGGGTTGCCTAGAATACTCTTGGCACCAGAGTCTAGTGAGTAGTAGGAAAGAAATTGTGTGGAGGAGAAAAACAAATGTGAAATAATGAGAAACAAGGAGTCAATGGAACTTAGGTGCATTGATGATGTTAATAAAGGAAACTGAATACCCAGGCCACAGAGTCAACAACAATGAAATCATGAGATTCAAACATTCAACAACCAAACTTAAAAAATTGCCTATTATGGTGGCCAGCTGAGGTGGGAAAGTGGTGACATGAGATGCACTTATGAAAACATAGGTGGATGGGGCCGGGCGGTGGCGCTGGAGGTAAGGTGCCTGCCTTGCCTGCGCTAGCCTAGGACGGACCGCGGTTCGACCCCCCGGCGTCCCATATGGTCCCCCAAGAAGCCAGGAACAACTTCTGAGCGCATAGCCAGGAGTAACCCCTGAGCGTCACAGGGTGTGGCCCAAAAACCAAAAAAACCAAAAAAAAAAAAAAAAAAAAAAGAAAACATAGGTGGAGAGAGAATAAAACTGGTGGTAGCAATGGTGCTGAAACATTGTCTAAAAGTTAATTATGAATAACTTTGTAAATCACAATTATCTAAAGTAAAACCTTTTTATTTTTATTCTTTTTTCAATATATAATTTCTTTAAGCACCATAGCTACAAAAATGTTTGTAATTGGGTTTCAGCCATACAATGCACATCCCCCTTCACTGGTGCAACTTCTCCAGCAACCACTGTCCTTCATTTCCCTCCTCCCTCCTCCCTTGCCTGTCTTCAAGACAGGCATTCTATTTCTCTATCATAGTCATGGAAGTTGTTCGTGTAGTTATTTCTCTAACTGCACTTCCCACTCTAAAATAAAAAAACTTTTTAAAAAAATTAAAAACATGTTAGGGAAAATTTAATTTAGAACAGATAGCAAAGAATTACTCTTGAGTTTCTCCATTCTGATACATGTCTTGTGGCTATGAAAGGAAGTGTATTCTTAGGAGAGGCGTGCTGATATCTCTAAGAGTGAAATGTTATGTTTGCAATTTAATGTTTAGTTTAATATTTTAACATTTACTCTTAAACAATCACATACAAAACAACTCAATACATTATATCTGTACAGATAAATACATGCATACTCTGATAGACACATAAAAAAGGGTGTCACAAAGTGCTTTAAAATGCTTAAAATATAACTTCACATTGTACAGTTGTTATTTTTTTAATCTTTTTGTTTATTTCTGTTTTGGGAGCCACACCCAACAGTGATCAGTGACTACACTTGAATTGGTATCTGGAAGTATTCTTTCTTTCTCATTCCTTCCTTCCTTCCCTCCTTCCCTCCTTCCTTCCTTCCTTTCTTCCTTCCTTCTTTCCTTCCTTCCTTCCTTCCTTCCTTCCTTCCTTCCTTCCTTCCTTCCTTCCTTCCTTCCTTCCTTCCTTCCTTCCTTCCTTCCTTCCTTCCTTCCTTCCTTCCTTCCTTCCTCTTTTTTTTTTGTTTTTTGTTTTGGGGGGGTCACACCCGGCAGAGCTCAGGGGTTACTCCTGGCTCTACACTCAGAAATTGCCCCTGGCAGATTCAGGGGACCATATGGGATGCCGGGATTCGAACCACCATCCTTCAACATGAAAGGCAAACATCTTACCTCCATGCCTCCATGTTATCTCTCCGGCCCCTGAAAGCATTCTTTCAAGTACTCGGGGAACCATTCAGTGTGTATGTGTGTGTGGTTGGGGGGGGGCTAGGTTGGCGACTGAATCTACCATATTTGCTGGTGTATAAGACGACTGGGCGTATAAGACAACCCCTTAATTTTGCAGTTAAAATATAGGTTTAGGCCTATATTCGCTGTATCAGACAGAACGTTCCTGTGCTGCAACTGTATGTACCACAGTGAGCCAATCACAACAAGCAAAGGTTCAAAGATTATACTGTAATAGACTTCCTCGCTGACTCTGGCCAATCTGAGCAGACTTTTTACAGTGTAGATTCGGGTACAGAACACTGTATAATTTGCATGCATAAAAAGCCTGCTTGGATTGGCTGAGTTAGAGAGGCGGTCCGAGCAGCCTTGCAGTGATTGATGTAGGATCGAGTTGGAAAATTCGTTTTGTGGCAATATTTAGACAATTTTCATTTAGCGGCATATTGAAACTTTTTCAGGATATACTTGGCGACCCCTGATTTTGGGTTGACTTTTTTTTTTGTTTCAAAAGCCGTCATATACGCTGGAAAATACGGTATTTCTCCCACATACAAAGCATGTGTTTCCATTCATTGAAATGACTACCAGGCTCTAATTATTTTATTTTTATATTTAAAAATGAATGTAAAAACTAAGAAAATATTTTTAAACTAATATTATTAATATGCCCCAAATTCTATAATCACGAACAAATGAGAGAGCATTTTACAAAGTTGTTAGGATGCAGTTACAAAGTGTCTTTTCAGAAATTTCCAAACATGTGGGTAAATAATCACAATGCAGTGACAATACAGAAAAATCTGATGCACTATTTTATATATGGCATGGTGATTTTGACCTTATTTTCTTTTTTTAGGTTCTTTTTAGCCATACCTCCTGTTGCTTGGGGCTATACTTGGCCTCAAAGACTCAGGGGGTCATTCTTTTTTTTTTTTTTTTTTTTTTTTTTTGGTTTTTGGGCCACACCCACTTGACGCTCAGGGGTTACTCTTGGCTATGCGCTCAGAAGTCGCTCCTGGCTTGGGGGACCATATGGGATACCGGGGGATCGAACCGCGGTCCGTCCTAGGCTAGCACAGGCAAGGCAGGCACCTTACCTCTAGCGCCACCGCCCGGCCCCGAGGGGGTCATTCTTGATGGAGCTAAGTGATCACACAAAGCTCAGCCTCAAACCTGAACTTCCAGCATGCAATCTTTGCCCTCAGGTCCTGGGAGCCATCTTGCTGACCTTAATCTCACTTTGAAAACTTTATCCACTACAGTTGTTAAACAGTTACTGTGTGCCAAGAACTCTATAAATAAGTTAGATGAAAATATACAGAAATGAGAGTAAGACTATCTTTAACCATTTGGGTTCTAGATCTTCATTAGTTTCTAATGTTATTTTCTTACTATTTATTTTGAGGGGGGCACACTGGGTGACATTCAGGGGTTACTCCTGGCTATGAGCTCAGGAATCGCTCCTGGCTTTGGGGACCATATGGAAAGCTAAAGGATGGAGTCGCCTTACACCCTGCACCACCGCTCTGGCCCCTCTAATGTTATTTTTAATTTTTCAAATCTTACAATTATTTTTAAAGTAAAAAAAACAAACTAGCATTTTATTTTAAAAAGTCATACCCTAGAAACAGCAATGAAGGCACTATGGCGATGGGTTTAGTATAGCAGCCTGGAATGCCTGAGACACTGCTTTTGGGTGGGTGGGGGGGATCACACCCAGCAGTGCTCAGGGGTTACTCTTAGAAATCCCTCTTGGCAGGTTCAGGGGACCATATGGGATGCCGGGACTCCAACTGCCGTTCTTCTGCACATAAGGCAAATTCCCTACCTCCATGCTATTTTTCCAGTCCCCCCCCTTTTTTTTTGAAACACTGCTTTTCTAATTTTATTTTGAATCACTGTGAGATACAGTTTCAAAGTTGCTCAATGTCCAACACCCAACCCTTCACTAGTGCACATTTACGGCCATCAATGTCCCAGTTTGCTTCCCATTCTCCTCTTTGCCTCCCTTCTGCCTACTTCTATGGCAGACATTTTCCTGCTCTCTCTTTTTCTCTCTCTTACTCTTTCCTTTTTTTCTTTTAAACACTGGTCTGCAATATGATTACCTCCCTTCAGCACCCAGTTCTTGTTCAGAGTAATTATCATCAAATAGCAGTGTCATAACTATGCCCTAACTGTATTCCTCCACTCATTGTGGCAAGCTTCTTACCATGAACCAGTCCTCCTGGTTCTCATGTTTATTGTCTGGTTATTATTAACATACTATCTTGTATTTTTATGTTCCACAAATGAGTGTGATTATTCTGTTTATCCCTATTATATGATTCATTTTGCTCATTTTATTATAGTTTCCATAATTATACATGTTTAGGCAAATGTCAGTTTTTTTTTCTCTAAAAACTACATAATATTCCATTAGATGTTCCACAGTTTTATCTTTAATCCACTCATGTGTTCTTGGATACTTGGGTTGTTTCTAAATTCTGATTGTTATAAATATGCTGCAATGAATGTAGAAATGCTGACGTCTTTTCTGCTTTGTTTTGGGACCACCTGAGGTGTATTCCCAGAAGCAGTATTGCTGGGTCATATGGGAACTCAATGTCTAGTTTTTTGAGGAATGTCCATATTGTTTTTCAAATGTTGGAACAATCAACATTTTCACCTGCAGTTAATGAGATGTCCTTTTTCCCTGCATTCACATTAGCACTGATTGTTCTTATTCTTCTTAAAGTGTGCCACTCTCTGTGGTATGAGGTAATATCTGGTTGCAGTTTTGATTTGAATCTCCCTGAAAATTAATAATATGGAGCAACAGTTTTATGTGCCTTTTGGTCACCTGTATTTCTTCTTTGGGGAACTGTCTGTTCATTTCTTTTTCCCATTTTTGGATGAGGTTAAATGTTTATCATTTTATTTTTATTTCTTTGTTTTTTTTGGGGGGGGGCACACCGGTGACACTCAGGGGTTACTCCTGGCTATGCTTTCAGAAATTGTTCCTGGCTTGGGGGACCATATGGGATGCTGGGATCGAATCATGGTTTGTCCTAGGCTAGTGCAGGCAAGGCACTTAATGTTTATTATTATGTTTATTATATAATAATAAATAATATAATATAAACAATATATTAATGTTCATATAATGTTCATCATATAATAATACTTATTATATAATAAATAATATAATATAAATGTATATTAATAATTATATATAATATATTAATAATTAATTATAATATATTAACAATAAATAATAATATATAATATAAATAATAATATAACAAATATAATATTTATTATATAATGTTTATTATTTTCTTGTTAAGCTCTACTAGTATCTCATATACCTTATTTGATGGGTGAATAGTTTCTCTCATTCCATGGGTGGTCTTTGGATTCTAATAATCATTTATTTTTGAGGTGCAGAAGTGTCTTAATTTAATGTCTCATTTGTTCATCTTTGTTTCTACTTGTTTAGCCAGTGGTGTTTCATACTGTAGATACCATTAGATTCAATGTCCTGAGAATTTCTGCCTATGTTTTCCTTTGTATGCCTTATGGTTTTAGATCTGATATTAAGGTCTTTAATCCATTTTGATTTGATGTTTGTGCATGGTGTTAGTAACAAAATCTGAGTTAATTTTCTTGCACTTAGCTGACCAGGTATCTTTAAAAGGAAAATAAAGGGGCTGGAGTGGTGGTGCAGAGGTAGGGCATTTGCCTTGCATGTGGCTGACCCAGGACGGACCTTGGTTCAATCCTGGGTTTCCCATATGGTCTCCCAAGCCAGGGGTGATTTCCGAGTGTATAGCCAGGAGTAACCCCTGAGTGTCACCTGGTATGGCCCCAAAACAAACAAAAAACAAAACAAAACAAAATAAAGAAGACCATTAACTACCCTCCAACTCTTACTCATGGCAATAGGATCACCCTAACAGCAGGACTCTTACCTAAGGAAAAAGCATGCTGTAGGAAAGGTTCAGAAAAC
Source organism: Suncus etruscus (assembly GCF_024139225.1). Classification (NCBI taxonomy): domain Eukaryota; kingdom Metazoa; phylum Chordata; class Mammalia; order Eulipotyphla; family Soricidae; genus Suncus; species Suncus etruscus. The sequence goes on from NC_064852.1 coordinate 28,718,926, forward strand.
CCTATAGAAGCCATCTTGGAACAAAGAAGAAAGGTACATGAGCTCCATTGGCCCATGAGCATGGTCCTACAGCCACATATTGCCAGTATCCCCTCTTAAGATGTGGCCATTTCTACTTTCATGCTGTTTACCTTTGAAGAAGTCCACATTCTTTCTTGAGCATGTTACTCTCTCTTTCTTATCCTCTCCCACCCTTTCCTCAGTAACTCCAAATAAAACCCATTTTTTTACTTCATTGTCTCCTCCAGAAATTCCTTTCTAGGTCTATGACTGACTTTCCTTTCTTTATCCGAATAAGGCCCAGAGACTCCTCAGCCACTTCCCCAAGTGGCACAGGTGGAGAGAAAGCAGCAGTTTTTCTTCTAGGGGGCTGCTGTCATTCTTTCCCTATTTCATGTAAGTCACCCAAGGACCCCCCCACTGTTATCAGAGGTGAACAGTGAAGACCAACTTTGAGCTTTGGCAACTTGACTCCTAAGCGCACACTTTTCTATCATGGTGTATATTTAGTTCTCAAACTAATAAAATATAAACTACATACATATTTAAACATATTCATACTAATCATACTACCAGGCTAATGTTGTGGCATTAAGCATGACAAATTTATGGAGTATAAGTAGTAGTGGTAACAATAGTAATAGTACCAATTATAATTGCTACCAGATATGACACATTGGATTTATAGAAAGATTAAAGAAAATGAAAAAGTAATAATATTTTCCTAAAAGTTCCAAAGGTACAGTGCACTAAAATGGCATCCAATGTGACCAAAGGACATTGCTTACATAGTTAAAGTGAAAATTGATGTGATTCTTTTTGGAAGCTGTTTGGTCCATCTTCTTCCAAATATTAAATTCTTTAATATTTATAACCAGGATCCAGCAATTCATTTTGGAGAATTTATGCTAAAAATATAAATGAAAGTTCAGCAAAATCTTAGTGTTAAAATATACATTTTAGAGTAGGTGGAGGTGGGTAGGGGAAGAATTGACCCACTTATTTAGTAATAAAAGAGCTTAACCTTGAGAGAAGGTATATACAGGTTAGGAATTGTGTGCAACATAATATAATATTAGGCAAACAAAGAGAATATCAAATTATATAGGTATGTTTGCTGGCACGTTGCAAAGTAGCATCAGTAGCACCATTGTTAAGATGAAAAGAAAATACATGACTAGAATTTTTGAATTAAAATAATAAGGTAAAAAGTGATTCCTTTGCCTTTTTCTTTTCTTTTCAAAATTTTCTGAAATGTACTATGCATTTTTATGAAGTAAAAACAATCAAGGTACTGGTACTTTTTAGCTGAATCTAAATTCTGGCAAAATATCTTTTTGAAAATAGGAGCTCCTTCATAAGACCTGAAATATGTGTAAATAAGCTTATGACCTAGATCTGAGCACTTTAAAGGTAAAAACAAACGTGATGAGAGCCAACAATCCTCCCAACACAGTCTCTGTGTCGATATTAGATGAGAAAGTCTCCTCTCTAGCAATCTTAATGTCTCCTTCTCCCTCTATAATGACTCAATGCATAAAAATTAATCTTTTTCCTTAGCTTTGATCCCTGAGCTCCTTAGCGGAGATTCCATCTTGTTTTGTAACATCTGATGAAGCATTTTCCCTGTTATAATGTGACAATAGGCCTACTGAGCACAACAATTTGAGTCTGAATGTGCCAGCCAAAGAGGAAATCTTAAGAGGCAATTCCACCTAGAACTATTTGACAAACGCATAAAAAAGATGCATTAACACTGTCTGAAAATAGTGCCCTTAACAAAAGAACATACCATGGAGCTGAGAATGACAGAGATAGCTAGGGAAGAAGAGAAGGAAAAGGCAAAAAGGAAAGGTGGGATATTCCTGAATAAAGAAAAAGAAAAGGCAAAAGGAAAAGGTGTGATATTCCTGAATAAAGAAAAAGAAAAGGAAAAGGTGGGATATTTCTGAATTTATACCTCAAAGTGCTGGGTGTATAAATCAATCTCTTTCACCAAGGAGGTGGGAAGATGCACATTTGAAAACTTTCAATAAAAGGTTTATTTGTCAAGGCTAGGGGAAAAACATATTTTAATTAATTAGTTTACTCAAATATTAAGTCTGACATCTAGAATCTCAATATTAGCAAAAATGTGATAATTATAGCTGGAGGGTTTTTTTTATTGAATGTAAATTCATGTATAACACTTTAAGCATATCTCACTCCCTATTGTTATTTCTCATACAGTGTTCACACTTAACTGGAAGCCTTTGGGCTCCACTTGGAAACCTGATCTCAATTTCAGTCTCCCTGTTTCCTTCTAAAGTAGGTGCTGCAGCAGTGGTGATAAAATAAGGCTGAATTCATGCCCAGGAAAAGACATAACCTTGAATGATCCTGAATCTGGGGCATTTGGGTCTTTGCAGTGTACTAGTCGCAATGGTTTCCTGAATTAAAGGGAATTTTAAGTTCTACCCCTTGACCAAGTGGCTTTTGGGCAACCATCTTGATCTCTTTGGTGATCCACTTCAGTGAGGGATCTTGATAATGCTGTTTTAAATGAGAGAAAAAAAAACAGGTATTTGGTGTTTGATTTGACAGGTGAATGCAAAGAAGAACTTGCCTTTTTACATTCATAGCATACTCTTATGACCATCGTATTCTTGTTTTATAGAGAGAAGAACTGGGACTGGGAGAAATCAAATGACTTGCCTGACATCTTGTCTCAGAGTCAAGAGAAGTATAATGCAGAAGGAAATCTAAGACACTGGAAGTAGATGTGTGTGGCTTTGAAAATAAATTTTTCATAATGGATAAGAGAGAAGCTGCTCTATGAGGAAAAATGAAATCATGAAATTTGCTTATACATGAATGAATATGGAGAGTATAATACTGAGTGAAATGAGTCAGAGGGAGACAGATAGGCATAGAATAATTGCACTCATTTTGGGGATATTAAAAGAAAAATAGTATGGTAATAATATCCAGAGACAATAGAGCCAAGGGCCATGAGGACCAATCCATAGTAGGCAGCTTGCCGCAAATAGCAGAGCAGTGCAGTTAGGGCAGAGAAGGGATCATTATGACAAAGATAGTTGGAAAATTATCACTCTGGGCAAAAACTGGGTGCTGAGAGAAGATAAAGTAATATGTGTGATACTCATTCAGTAACAATAATGCAAACTACAGTGTCTAAAAGGAAAAACAGGTAGAGGAAGAGAGAAAGAGAGAGGAAGGGAGATAGAAAGAGAGAAGTGGGGAACTCTGCTCTGGTGGCAACTGAGGACATTGGAGGCAGAAAATGTGAGGGGTGTTGTACATTGTATGATTGAAACTCAATCTTTTTGTTTTATTTTTTAAATTTATTTACTTAAAAAATGTGTCACATAGTTGACATAACTGATTATAGTACATTTGTTTCAAGAAGACAGACAGCAAAGTTATTTTAAAAATAGAAAGTATGGGGTGGGAGAGATAGCACAGCGTTAAGGTTTTTGCCTTGCATGCAGAAGGTCACTGTTTCCAATCCCAGCATCCCATATGGTCCCCCAGAGACTGCCGGGGGCGACTTCTGAGCACAGAGCCAGGAATAACCCCTGAGCTTTGCCGGGTGTGACCCCAAAACAAAAACAAAACAAAACAAAAAAAAAGAGAATCTAAAAAAAAGAATTGGAAAAAGGAGAGGAGAAAGTTCATTAGCAGTTATATTTGTAAAAATTATTGTGTCACCAATTAAGTCATTAATACAATAGCTGAAAATTTAGTACACTCCTTTTATTTTTAGAGATGGGAGAAACACTAAAAAAATAAAAGATACATGTGTGACAGTAGTTGTTTGCATAGGCACAGCAAAATATGGAAGAAGTTGGAAGGAAAAACCTTTAGCCTAAAAACAGGAAGATCTTACACTGAGGGACACCCTGAGGTAATTTGGCATAAGACCAACTCAAGGCTCCAGGCATACTAGGTTGTCCAAACCATTGTCATTCTCAGTGGCCCCAGTATCAGTTCTTCACCATAACAGTTGTTGCTAGTAGGTGAAACTCAATCATTTTTTGTTTTGTTTTGTTCTTTTGGGGGCCACACCCCGGTGACTCTCAGGGGTTACTCCTGGCTATGCACTCAGAAATTGCTCCTAGCTTGGGGACCATATGGGGTGCCAGGGATTGAACCCCGGTCCATTCTGAGTCAGCTGTGTGCAAGGCAAATGCCCTACTACTATTGCTCCAGCCCCATAAAACTCAATCATTTTTGAACAACTTTGTAACTGTGAAAAAAAATCCTGTATTATAAAAAACCTTGTAACCACAGTGTTTAAAGAAAGTAAGTTAAAATAACTAAATAAAATGTTAAAAGCTGCTAATTCATAAATAATATTTGTAATAATGATAATAAGAACAACAATAATGCTCACATTAAAATACATGTTTCCTCAATTATATTGCAGAGGTTTCATTTTTTAACTAGTCATATGTAGTTTCTTATATACTCTCAGTGTATCCAGATAATTACACGAGAAGTGTCACTTTTTCATATTTCAAAAACATAAATAATAAGTCTATTAAAAGATATTCAGAATATGGATAGCAATTTATTAGAATGTGTGGTGATTTGAATGAGGGAGAGATTGATGCTTGAAAAACTGTCTCCTTGTTGATAATGCAGGTGATAACTACAAACAGCATCTCTTGGGGGCATTTAAAGTGCTTAAGGGAACACACTGATACTTCAGAAGCATTCCTCTTATTTGCAATTAGTCTGTTCATGACATATCATTCTTATATATTCATTAAAATAAGTCCCTGGCTTAGTCAGAGGCATTTCATGGGTTTAGAATCATGAAAGTGCAGAATCGAAAGGTCAACCAGTTCACAACGCCCCCACACCCTGAGGGGTTATTTCCCTTCCCAAAATCTAGGCCTAGCTCACTGTCATTTTTGACCTTTTCTGGCAATCCTTGGAAAGAGCCTGGTCTTGGAGTCAAGGGAAGCTGCATCAAATCCCAATTTAATCTTTACTTGCTACTTGAGTTGCTATTTCTTCAGCAGGATTGCACATACCATGGTGGCACATATGTGGTCTCAGAAAGAGAGATAAAAAAATAAATTAATGTTTACCTGGAGATAGGAAAAATGAGTGCACAATTGGGCATATATATTTATATACATATATATGATTATATAGCTCTGCTAATTTGTAGACTCTAAATAAATAAAGCACTTACAAATGGATTAGTAAAAGCAAAATCGAGGGAAATGTCCCTCACTATATTGGCCCACTTCAATAAATAAGAAAAGTTCAAAACAGTTTTGTGTTATATCTGTAGGAACTAGAAAAGTGATATATACACAGAGCAAACAGTCAGCAGAAAGAAGGAAGGGAATAAAATTACAGTGAAAATAAAGTGACATGGAAACCATAAAGATAATATGAAAGAGAGAAAGAGAGAGAGAGAATTTGAGAACACTGAAAAAAATCAGAGGTCCAATCTTTGCATGCAGGAGGCCTAGGTTTGATCCCTATTATCATTCAATCCCTGGAGTGCTTTTGGAAATGACCCCTGAGCACTGAACCCAGAATAATTTCTGAGCACTGTCAAGTGCAGCCTTAAAACAAAATTCAAAATGAAAGAGGTGAAATTACATCTGACACTGAAAAAACATATAAAGGGTCACAAGAAGCTAGTATGAATATCAATGGCAAGCAAATTGAACAATCTACAAGATTTGGTCAAATTTTAGAATCACCTAACCTTCCAAGACAAAATCAAAAAAAATTATGAACAAATTAATCACAAGTACAGAAAATAAAACAGTAATCAAAGTCTCCCTAAGAACTAAAACCCCTGGATCAGATGGCTTTCCTAGTAGATTCTAGAAACCTTTCAAAGAACTAATACCTGTGCCACTCAAACGCTGCTGGAAAATTCAAGAGGGAAAGTACTTTCAAACAGTCTCTGATAAATAGCTCCCTGGCTTAGAATGCATGTCATACAAGAACATGAACTCAGATTCACTCCCCAGTACTGCCACATGTGCAAAACACTATCCTTGATTCTCTGCTGTTTGAGTTGAGAGCTGTGAGTTCTGATGTCTTTGACCCTTGATCCCACCAGCAATTTCCAGCTGTACCACAAAGGCATGAAAAGTCTCCTATGAGTACAACAACTGTAAAAAGATGTGCAGTCACTATAGCTAGAAAGTACAAGAACATCGCAAGTGTATAACATTCTGGTGAGCACTGCAGCTAAATGTGCACCAGCTTCACAACTAAATGAGTATGAGACCTGGTAAGCACATGTTCAGGCACTACAGACGTATGAGCACAAACATAAGCACGAAGGCCAGATGCATGAGTACCACAACCTGATATATGATCCCCAGCTCAGTGTGCCATTACTATAGCCAGGTATGTCTGCAAACCCTTGCAACAACATTAACATAATAAAGGAAAAGAAAAGGGGGGAAATACCACAAACACACTTGATGAGGCTAATATTAGAAAGGAAGGAAGGTGGAACCCCATCCCCCCATTCTTCCTGTAACCCTACCTACAAGAAAGACCTTCCCATTTCTGGGAGGGGTCTTGGGGAGGTTACAAAAGGTTTGGCCTCAGGGGAAAAAAGAAGATTTGCATGAATGCAGGATGGAGGAGGAAGCAAGAGGAGAAGATGGCTGAGGAACAAAGTACAATGCAGGGCTGAATAGGAATCTAGTGTAAATAATTATGATATAGGCCACACATGTTGGCTAGGGCAAATATAGATGATCTCTCTGGAAGCCTGACTGCATGTGAGTTTTCTACCCACCGCTATCCTGAACTTGTAGACCGCCAGCTGAAGGGGGTTGCAGAAACATGTATCCTGAGCTGGAGGAGAAAGGCCTCCATTCATTCCATCACAATCCAAGCCCATCCAAAGGGCCTATTAATTATTTAATTAAAGAAAAGAAGGAAGGAAGGAAGGAAGGAAGAAAGAAAGAAAGAAAGAAAGAAAGAAAGAAAGAAAGAAAGAAAGAAAGAAAGAAAGAAAGAAAGAAAGAAAGAAAGAAAGAAAGAAAGAAAGGAAGGAAGGAAGGAAAGAAGGAAGGAAGAATGGAAGGAAGGTAAGAAATAATGAAGGAAGAATGGCAGGAAGGAAAGAAGAAAGGAAGGAAGAAAGAGTGAATGGCAGGAAGGAAGGAAGAAAAGAAGGAAGACAGGAAGGGAAAAAAGATGGATGTCAGGAAGGCAGGCTATAAGAAAGGAAGGAAGGCAGGAAGGAAGGAAGGCAGACAGGCAGGCAGGAAGGAAGGAGCACTTCAAATAAATAACTCTAACCAACATAGATGCAAAAATACTAAAAAAATCTGGCAAATTAAATACAATACTACATTGATATAATGTATTTCATCATAATCAAGTGGGATTCATCTTAGGCATGCAAGGGTGGTTCAACCCTTACAAATAATTAATATATCACATCAACAAATAGAAAGATAAAAATCATATAATTATAATGATTTATACTAAAAAAGTTTTGCCTGTTTTGAATACAGTCAGGGGATGGGGGAGGAGGGAGATGGGAACATTGGTTCTGGTAATGTTGCATTGGTGAAGGAGGGTGTTCTTTTTATGACAAACCCAACTACAATCCTGTTTGTAATTATGGTGTTTAAATAAAGATATAAAATTTTTAAAAAATAAAAACTTTGAGTCCAATATAAATTTGTGATAAAGTGCATAATAAATTGACAATAAAATTCACATACTTCAACATACTTAAGTTCATATATGACAAACTCATAGCTATAATCATGCTCAATGGTGAAAGAATGAAAGCCTTTCCTAGAAACTGGAACAAGAAGCCCATTCACCACTACTGTTTAACAGATTTGATATCCAAGTCAAGGAAATTAGTCAGGTAAAATGCTTAAAAGGAATCTAAATTGAAAACAATAAGAAGTTTTTAATATAGTTTTTATTTTAATCATAGTGGCTTACTTATCATTGACAATAATATTTTAGGTACATATTAACATAAAATCAGGGGAATTCCCATTACCAAATTGTCCTCCCTCCACCTCTGTTCCCCTCCTACCTCCCATATCCTCTTCCCTCGCCTCCGGGGCTGCTAGAATAAGTGGTCCCCTCTGTGCCTAGTTTACTACTTAGTGGTCTTACACCTGTTTGGTCTTGGTACCTCCCTTATTTCCTCCTCTAACTGGGAGGCGGGACTAGATAGTTCAAGTTATGTGGTTTTGTCTGAAGAAGAGAAAAGTAATAAACTAGGGAAAATATCAAATACGTCAAAAATGGGAGGAGTCCTTCTAGAGGCTCTCGTCCTAGGTTTGAGAGATGAAGGGGAAAAAGAAGGTGAAACTCCACAACAGTACAAAAAGAAGTGTCAAATAAAATATCCAATAAGCACTTCAAAAAAAAAAAAAGATAAGCACCACATAAAAGCCATGGTCTTGAGATAAAAAACGTGGCAGAAAGAAAAGAAAAGAAGAAAATAAATAAATAAATAAATATAAATGGAGACAACAACTTCAATACCACACCAAAACAAATAAATTGACAAAAACTAGATAAATAAAAAAAATTGTTTTGTGCTTTTTGGCTTTTTTTTTCTTTTTTCTTCCCTCCTGCACAGGCACAGTAAATATTGGGGTCATTCGAAAAGGAATTCCCTTGGCCTAAGAGACAGGGTTTCTCCACCCTTGAAGTATATTGTCATGGAATTAACTATAGACTCCTTTCAGGTTCATTTACTCTCCCCTTGGTGCTTTTGTGGTGTATGGAAGACTTCTGCTCCATCCTGGGTGATAAAATCAGACCTCTGTATCTAGAGATCTTGGTATCTGCACAGGTCAGGGAGTGGAACTTATGATGAAGTCTTTCTTTGTGGTTCTAGAAGTTCTGTTCCCTCCGTGTCATTTTAATCCGTTTTCTGTGGTTGGTGGTCTTGGTCTTTGCGCTGATCCTAGGATGGGGCCTGGGATAGCATCTTTCCTTATGTTTCCAGAAGACCCATTCTATTGCAGTTGTCTCAGACAGACCTCTGGAACTAGAGATCATGGTTGTTGTGCAGGTCGTAGCTCAAACCCTAGACTAGGGCTTTTTTTATTGGTCCCAGGATACATACAGTCCAGTCATGGTTCTGTCAGCCAGTCATCTGTAAATCATGATCTTGGCATTTGGACAGACCAAAGGGTGACAAGTCTGATTTTGTTTTATCGTTAGCTGGTGAGGTAGGATAACCTGCTCTTAGGTCAAGTTGTTCCCATTTTCCTCATTGTCAGGATATCATATTAGAGCTGGCACTTGTTGGTGTCCCAGCTGTATTAAGGATGTCCCAGACGGAATTTATTTTCTGTGGCTGTTGTGAAGAACTGTGTCATTTCTATGTCTGGGATCCAGGGATCAAGGCTGGACGGTTGGTATCTAATCACCTGGGGTCTAAGTTGGGTCCACGTGACATATATTCAAGGTGGGAGATGCCCCTGTATTATAAACAAGTATGAGTTCTTATTCCTAGTAGATAAAAGCTCGTTTTTATTCGTAAGATTCCCCCCTTTTTTAGTGTGCCTTTGCAGGGAGAAATGGTGCTACATTATATTGCCGGTGCATTTGAGGGTGGAAAGAGAAGAAAACAGAAACAGGTCACACACCCAAAAAAGATAAAAATAGAAATAAAAATATATGTGCTTATATATATATACATATATAAAGAAAAAAGATATAAAAATGAAATTAAAACGTAATTAAAGGAACAAAGTGATACAAGAGACTACCTTATATTTCGGGAAAAGCAGGTGAAGAGGTAGTATAATACAGGTCTTATACTTATGGTGGAAGTATAGGTTTCCCCATTGTCTTTTGAGATTTTCTTGTGGTGTGTGGGTTCCCGGGTGCCTTTTCATCGCACAACCTGACCCTCTTGAGATTGGCAAATGATTTGAGGCAGGGAGGTCTTGGGAAGAGTTCTTGTATTGGGGATACTTTTAGAGCTAAGTCAGGTTTCAAGTAACAGTCCATGTTAGGAAGGACTGGTAAGGAGGACCGCGCAGCATGAGTCAGCAGGGGAGTTGGTTGCCTTTTCTTGCAGGGGACGAGGTGTGGGTTTGACTGGTTGTCCCTTTGCTTGGGTGCTGGGTACTGGTTCGTTGGGGTAGGAGGTCAGTCTTGATGCCTAATGGATTAAGAACTGAGGGTGAAGAGTTTTAATAAGGTGAGAAATATGGATGGGATTGAGGGGTGAAGGGATAGTCGGATTTCCAAAGGGGGGAATGGGGAAAGTATATGGAAGAGGTAGGAAAGAAGAAGAGAGAAAATAAATTAAAAAGAAAAGGAGAGAGAGAAAAAAAGAAAGTAGTGAGTAGAAAGGAGAAAAGAGCAAGGTAATGTTAGTTTGCTTGAATGTGTTCGATGAGTAGGGCCGGTAGTATAAATCTGTAGGTTACTGTTGCTGCTTCGGTGGTCTGGCTGGTCATGTATCCAAGTCCTAAAAGAAGGTATAACCTAGCAAACAAGAGAATTTTTAAGGGTTCAAGAAATATTTAAGAGATCAAAAGTAACTATTTTTTGTTTGCTGACAATATGGAAAGAAAACCCTGAAGACACTACAAAACATCATACTAGAAATATTTACTAAATTCAGTAAAGTGACAGGATACTAAGTCAATACACATAAATTTGTGTATATCAATGAGCTAGAGCAAAGAGAAATTAAAAACAGTTCCATTCACAACTGCATAAAAATATTAGATACCTGAGAATAAAACTAACAATGAGAGTGAAAAACTACACTGTAAACTGTAAAGATATTACCTAAAGAAATAAAGGAAAGCATAAATGCTATTCACAAGAATCAAGATATGAAAACAGTATGCTACAAGAAATGAGTAAATTAAGAAATTTTGATAAATATACACAGTGAAATATTACCTATAAAAAAATTAAATCCGACTGAACTTCGCTGGATCTCAGATGCCAGCACCCTTCTGCCTCTCTACTCTGCTGTCCTGCATTTTCGGCCTGATTTCACCCTTGGTGCGGCTCATCAGCCAGCCTGCCTTCCTGTGAGCTTTCCGGGGAGTCTGCCTTCCCGTGAGCCTTCCGTGGAGGTGAGTCGACACGCCCAGAAAGGGAGGAGCCACTGAACTTCGCTGGATCTCAGATGCCAGCACCCTTCTGCCTCTCTACTCGCCTGTCCTGCATTTCCGGCCTGATTTCACCCTTGGTGTGGCTCATCAGCCAGCCTGCCTTCCTGTGAGCTTTCCAGGGAGTCTGCCTTCCCGTGAGCCTTCCGTGGAGGTGAGTCGACAAGCCCAGAAAGGGAGGAGCCACTGAACTTCGCTGGATCTCAGATGCCAGCACCCTTCTGCCTCTCTACTCTGCTGTCCTGCATTTTTGGCCTGATTTCATCCTGGGTGCGGCCCATCTTCCAGCCTGCCTTCCTGTGAGCCTTCCGTGGAGGTGAGTCGACACGCCCAGAAAGGGAGAAGCCAGAGGAGCACGGTTGCTCCGCTCCCCTTCGTGACGGTGCACAGCATTTAGCCGATGAATACAATTACAACACGTAGAAAAACACGCAGTACTATTTTGACAATGGGGAAACAACACGGGCCTGTGCCAGACATAGAGAATGAAGATGGCAACTCTGATGACTTGAACATGACCAACCACCTAGTCAGTCTCTCAGATAAGGAGTTTAGAGTTGCAATATGGAACATGTTCAAAGAAATCAAACAAAGTATAGAAGAGAAAACTAAAAAGAATCAGGAGAATATGAAGATAGAAATGAGAAAACTCCAAAAAGAAATTTCAGATCAAATAACAGGTCTGAGAAACTCAGTAGATGAATTGAAGAAAAACATGTTTGAGATTTCCCACAGGTTAACAGCAGCTGAGGATAGAATCAGTACACTGGAAGATGAGATACATAACAATTACATACAGCAGAAGAAATTGGAAAAAAGCCTCAAAGCAAATGATCAAACAATGGAAAAATTACTCAAAGAATGGGAACAGATGAAAATAGAAGTCTATGATAAGCTCAACAGAAACAACTTAAGAATCATTGGAGTCCCAGAGACTCAGGAAGAAAATCTCCAGGAAGAATCAACAGTCAAGAACATCATTAAAGAGAAACTACCAGAGATAATGAATACATGTGATCAAATCCTGCATGCCCGAAGAGTGCCAACTAAAAGAGACCCCAGAAAAAACACCCCAAGACACATCCTAGTCACAATGACGAATCCCATAGATAGAGACAGAATTCTGAAAGCAGCAAGATCGAAAAGAGAAATTACATTCAAGGGAACATCCTTGAGATTTACAGCAGACCTGTCACCAGAAACACTCAAGGCCAGAAGGCAGTGGTGGGACATAGTGACAAAATTCAATGAAATAAATGCTTCGCCTAGAATACTGCACCCAGCAAAACTCACTTTCAGGTTTGAAGGAACAATACATAGTTTCACAGACAAACAACAGCTCAAAAACTTCACAGACTCAAAACCATTCTTAAAAGAAAAACTGAGGGGCCGGGCGGTGGCGCTAAAGGTAAGGTGCCTGCCTTGCCTGCGCTAACCTTGGACGGACCGCGGTTCGATCCCCCGGTGTCCCATATGGTCCCCCAAGCCAGGAGCAACTTCTGAGCACATAGCCAGGAGTAACCCCTGAGCGTTACTGGGTGTGGCCCAAAAACCAAAAAAAAAAAGAAAAACTGAACGGCATACTTTAAGACAAGGCTTACCAACAGAAACACCAAACTTTAATATAAAGATGGCACTAACTCCCAGGACAATTCTTTCTCTCAATGTCAATGGACTAAATTAAATGTACCAGTTAAGAGGCACAGAGTGGCTAAATGGATCAAAAAACTCAATCCAACCTTCTGCTGCCTATAAGAAATGCACCTGAATAGTCAGAACAAACATAGACTCAAAATAAAAGGCTGGAGGAAAATCATCCAAGCAAACAACACCCAAAAAAAAAAAGCAGGAGTGGCCATATTAATATCAGATGATGCAAACTTTATACTTAGGAAAGTTGTAAGGGACAAAGATGGACATTTTGTATTAATCAAGGGATATGTACAGCAGGAAGAAATCACCCTCCTAAACATATATGCAACGAATGAGGGGCCAGCAAAATATTTAATACAACTGTTGACAAATCTGAAAAATAATATCAATAACAACACAATAATTGTGGGAGACCTCAACACGGCATTGTCAACACTAGACAGGTCAACCAGACTGAAACCCAACAAGAATATACTAGACCTGAGGAGAGAAATGGAAGAAAGAGGCCTAGTAGATATATACAGGACACTCCACCCCCAGAAGCCTGGATACACATTTTTCTCTAATGTACATGGGACATTCTCTAGGATAGACTACATGTTAGCACACAAAACATACCTCCATAATATCAAGAGGATAGAAATTTTGCAGGCTGCCTTTGCTGACCACAAAGCCCTGAAATTATATATAAACTACAAAGGGACACAGAAGAAAAATTTTAACACCTGGAAGTTAAATAGCCTCATACTGAATAATCAGTGGGTCCGAGATGAAATCAAAGAGGAAATCAAAACCTTCCTGAAAACAAATGACAATGGAGACACAAATTATCAGAACCTATGGGACACAGCAAAAGTGGTTCTGAGAGGAAAATTTATAGCTTTGCAAGCACACATCAGGAAAGAAGAAGGGGCATACCTGAATAGCTTAATGACGCAGATCATAGAATTAGAAAGTGCTCAACAAAAGGATCCAAAAATAGGGAGGCAGAAGGAAATAACAAAGCTGAGAGCATAAATCAATGAAGTGGAAACCAGAAAAACCATCCAAAAGATCAACGAAAGCAGAAGTTGGTTCTTTGAAAAAATAAATAAGATTGATAGACCACTGGCAAAACTAACAAAGAAAGAAAGAGAGAGAAACTTGATAACTCGTATTAGGAATGAAAAAGGAGAGATCACTACTGATATGGTAGAGATTCAAATGGTAATCAGAAACTACTTTGAGAAACTCTATGCCACTAAAAATGAAAACCTAGAAGAAATGGATAAATTTTTGGAATCTCATAATCTTCCACGATTGAATGAAGAGGATGTAGCATATCTAAACACACCCATTACTATTGAGGAAATTAAGAAAGTAATCAAATGTCTGCCCAAAAACAAAAGCCCAGGCCCAGATGGATTTACTAATGAATTCTTTCAAACCTTTCAAGAGGAACTACTACCAATCCTGGCAAGACTCTTTCATGAAATTGAAAAAACAGGAAAACTTCCAAATAGCTTTTATGAAGCCAACATTACCTTGATACCTAAACCAGACAGAGATGCTACGAAAAAAGAAAATTACAGACCAATATCGCTGATGAATGCAGATGCAAAGATCTTCAACAAAATCCTGGCAAATAGGATTCAATGCCTCATTAAGAAGATCATCCACTACGATCAAGTAGGTTTCATTCCAGGAATGCAAGGCTGGTTTAACATCCGTAAATCTATCAACATAATACACAACATCAACAGCAAGAAAAATAAAAATCACATGATCATATCAATCGACGCAGAGAAAGCATTTGACAAGGTCCAACACCCATTCTTGATCAAAACTCTCAGCAAGATGGGAATGGAAGGAACCTTTCTCAATATAGTTAAGGCCATCTACCACAAGCCAGAGGCAAATATTGTCCTCAATGGAGAAAAACTGAAAGCCTTTCCTCTAAATTCTGGCACAAGACAAGGCTGTCCTCTCTCACCACTCCTATTCAACATAGCACTGGAAGTACTCGCTATAGCGATTAGGCAAGGAAAGGATATCAAGGGAATCCAGATAGGAAAGGAAGAAGTCAAGCTCTCACTGTTTGCAGATGACATGATACTCTACTTAGAAAACCCCAAAGACTCTACCAAAAAGCTTCTAGAAACAATAGACTCATATAGCAAGGTGGCAGGCTACAAAATTAACACACAAAAATCAATGGCCTTTCTATACACCAATACTAATAAGGAAGAAATGGACATTAAGAAAACAACTCCATTCACTATAGTGTCACACAAACTCAAATATCTTGGAATCAACTTGACTAAAAATGTGAAGGACCTATACAAGGAAAACTATAAAACTCTGCTCCAAGAAATAAGAGAGGATACGCGGAAATGGAAGCACATACCCTGCTCATGGATTGGCAGGATTAACATCATTAAAATGGCAATAGTCCCCAAAGCACTGTACAGATTTAATGCGATCCCCCTAAAGATACCCATGACATTCTTCAAAGAAGTGGACCAGGCACTTTTGAAATTTATTTGAAACAATAAACACCCTCGAATAGCTAAAGCAATCATTGGGAAAAAGAATATGGGAGGAATTACTTTCCCCAACTTTAAACTGTACTACAAAGCAACAGTTATCAAAACAGCATGGTATTGGAATAAGGACAGGCCCTCAGATCAGTGGAATAAGCTTGAATACTCAGAGAATGTTCCCCAGACATACAATCACCTAATTTTTGATAAAGGAGCAAAAAATCCTAAATGGAACAAAGAAAGCCTCTTCAACAAGTGGTGTTGGCACAACTGGGTAGCCACTTGCAAAAAATTGAACTTAGACCCCCAGCTAACATCATGTACGAAGGTAAAATCCAAATGGATTAAAGACCTCGATATCAGCCCCAAAACCAAAAGATATATAGAACAACACGTAGGTAAAACACTCCAGGACATTGAGGCTAAAGGCATCTTCAAGGAAGAAACTGCACTCTCCAAGCAAGTGAAAGCAGAAATTAACAGATGGGAATATATTAAACTGAGAAGCTTCTGCACCTCAAAGGAAATAGTGCCCAAGATACAAGAGCCACCCACTGAGTGGGAGAAACTATTCACCCAATACCCATCAGATAAGGGGCTAATCTCCAAAATATACAAGGCACTGACAGAACTTTACAAGAAAAAAACATCTAATCCCATCAAAAAATGGGGAGAAGAAATGAACAGACACTTTGACAAAGAAGAAATACAGATGGCCAAAAGACACATGAAAAAATGCTCCACATCACTAATCATCAGGGAGATGCAAATCAAAACAACGATGAGATACCACCTCACACCACAGAGAATGGCACACATCACAAAGAATGAGAATAAACAGTGTTGGCGGGGATGTGGGGAGAAAGGAACTCTTATCCACTGCTGGTGGGAATGCCGTCTAGTTCAACCTTTATGGAAAGCGATATGGAGATTCCTCCAAAAACTGGAAATCGAGCTCCCATACGATCCAGCTATACCACTCCTAGGAATATACCCTAGGAACAAAAATACAATACAAAAACCCCTTCCTTACACCTATATTCATTGCAGCTCTATTTACCATAGCAAGACTCTGGAAACAACCAAGATGCCCTTCAACAGACGAATGGCTAAAGAAACTGTGGTACATATACACAATGGAATATTATGCAGCTGTCAGGAGAGATGAAGTCATGAAATTTTCCTATACATGGATGTACACGGAATCTATTATGCTGAGTGAAATAAGTCAGAGAGAGAGAGAAAAACGCAGAATGGTCTCTCACATTTATGGATATTAAGAAAAATGAAAGACATTCTTGCAATAATAACTTTCAGACACAAAAGAGAAAAGAGCTGGAAGTTCCAGCTCACCTCAGGAAGCTCATCACAAAGAGTGATGAGTTTAGTTGGATAAATAACTACATTTTGAACTGTCCTAATAATGAGAATGTATGAGGGAAATTGAGAACCTGTTTAGAGTACAGGCGGGGGTCGGGTGGGGAGGAGGGAGACTTGGGACATTGGTGATGGGAATGTTGCACTGGTGATGGGTGGTGTTAAGAAAAAAAATATTGTTATTCAATAATGGAATACAATGTATATACAATATATTATTATATAAAATATATATATATAATACAGGGCTTATGTATAAAAATATAAAAAAAAGAAAAGGAATAAAACCCAGGGTCTTGACATCCAGAGCATGTACTCCAGTTCTCTGAGCCATTTTCCTGACATTCTTCTCATTTTCTTGTCCAAATTGATATACATTCATTCTTCAAAGTAGAAAAATTATTAAAAAAAATTAAATCCTACAGTTCTCTGTAAATTGAATAGAACTAGAGTTTGTATCTTGTATCTTGCTGAGCAAAGTAAATCTAAGGGTGAAAGGCAAATACTGAATAAACTCCTGCGTGGAGTTTAAAGGAACATAGTAAAGTAATTAACAATGGTCGATGAAAACAGATCTAAGTCTGCCTAAAAGACTAAGTTTCCTAATTGTGTGCAGTGGGGAAGAATGAGGTGACCTAGAAACAGTAGTGGGGGTAATGTGTATTTCTGAAACATTAATAGTTACACTATTTGCATCACAGTGACTTCCTAAATAAATAAGCAACAGTTAAGTAAAAGAAATGCACACAAATATGGAAAGACACTGCATGTTCATGGTTGGAAGAATGAATATTGTTAAAATGGCTATCTTACCTTAAAGCAGTTAAAAGATTCAGTGCTTTCACTCCAAGACTTTGAGGTTTAACTCAAAGGAATCTTCAATGATAGGATGCCAGTGGCAAGTACTATAGAATAAAGTCTGAATAAATGAGACTACATCAATTAAAAATGTTTCTATATGGCAAAACAAACACAGGCTAAAATTAGAGGACAGCTATCTGAGTGGGAGAAAATATTTGCACTCAAGAATCAGATAAAGTGCTGGAATCTGGGATATACAACATACTCACAAAGGTTAATCCCACACACACAAAAAATGCCACCATCAAAAAATGGGCAGAGGACCAGAATACAAAAGCCACCCACTGAGTGGGAGAAACTATTCACCCAATACCCATCTGATAAAGGGCTAATATCCAAAATATATAAGGCACTGACAGAACTATACAAGAAAAAAACATCTAATCCCATCAAAAAAATGGGGAGAAGAAATGAACAGACACTTTGTCAAAGAAGAAATACAAATGGCCAAAATGAAAAAATACTCCACATCACTAATCATCAGGGAAATGCAAATCAAAACAACTATGAGGTACCATCTCACGCCACAGAGATTGGCGCACATCACAAAGAATGAGAACAAGCAGTGCTGGCAGGGATGTGAAGAGAAAGGAACTCTTATTTACTAATGGTGGGACTGCAGTCTAGTCCAACCTTTATGGAAAGTGATATGGAGATTCCTCCAAAAACTGAAAATTGAGCTCCGATATGATCCAGCTATACCATTCCTAGGGATATACACTAGGAACACAAAAATACAATACAAAAATTCCTTCCTTACACCTATATTCATTTCAGTGCTACTTACAATAGCCAGACTCTGGAAACAACCAAGAATTCCTTCACCATATGAATGGCTAAAGAAACTGTGTACACAATGGAATATTATGCAGCCATCTGGAGAGATGAAGTCATGAAATTTTCCTATACATGGATGTACATGGAATCTATTATGCTGAGTAAAATAAGTCAGAGGGGGAGAGATAGATGCAGAATAGTCTCCCTCATCTATGGGTTTTAAGAAAAATAAAAGACATTTTTGCAATAATTCTCAAAGACAAAAGAGATGAGGGCTGGAAAGTCCAGCTCACAATATGAAGTTTACCACAAAGAGTGGTGAGTGCAGTTAAAGAAATAAATACACTGACAACTATCATAACAATGTTAATGAATGAGGGAAATAGAAAGCCTGTCTTGAGTACAGGTGGGGGTGGGTGAGGAGGAGGGAAATTTGGGACATTGGTGATGGGAATGTTGCACTGGTGAAGGGGGGTTTCCTTTACATGACTGAAGCCCAACTATAATCATATTGTAATTAAGGTGTTTAAATAAAGATATTAATAAAAATAAAAATTAAAGGCATTATTATTATAATAAAGCCCAGAGACAATAGAGTTAAGGGCTTGAAGGGCTGAAAGGACCTGCTCACAATTTGAAGCTCACCACAGAGAGTGGTGAATGCTGTTAGGTAAATAACTAAACTAACAACTAGCATGACAATGTTAAAGAATGAGAGAAGTAGAATGCCTGTCATGAATACAGGCAGGAGTGGGGGCATTGGTGGTGGGAATGTTGCACTGGTGAAGGGGGGTATTCTGTTATGACTGAAACCCAACTACAATCAAGTTTATAATCATGATGCTTAAATAAAGATTTAAAAAATGGACAGAGGAAATGAACAGACACTTCTCTGAGGAAGACCAATATATAGCCAACAGACACATGAAATAAAAAGCTCATCATCACTTATCATTAGGGAAATCCAAATCAAGACATTGATGAGATTTCATCTTACACAAGGATTGAAAATATCAAAAATATTGAGAACAATTTGTGTTGACAGGGATGTGGAGAGAAAGGAACTCTCATCCATTTCTGGTGGGAATCATGTCTGGTCCAACCTCTATAAAAACCAGTATGGAGAGTTCTCAGTAAATTCAGAATCAATCTGCCATATTACCCAGCCTTCTCACCTATGGGAATCTATTCTTGAGACAGAAATACACTGATCCATAAAGATGCATGCTAGTTATTGCAAAACTCAATACAATAACTAAGAGTTGGAATCGACCTAGATGTCTGACAACAGATGAGTGGAGCATTGAATTGTGGTACATATATACAATGGAATACTACACAGCTGTAGGGAATGATGTAGTCATGCAATTTGCCACAACATAGATGGAACTGGAAGATATTATGTTAAATAAAATAAGCCAGAAGATAAAGAATAAGTATAGAATGATATAACTTATAAGCAGTATTTAGAATAATTGCATGAAGAAGTGAAGTGGTTTAACTAGAAGTTGTTAAGGACACTCTACCAGTGGTCCTCAAACTATGGCCCATGGGCCACATATTGTATTTGTATCTGTTTTGTTTCTTCATTGAAAAATAAGATATATGCAGTGTGCATAAGAATTTGTTCATAAGTTTTGTTTTTACTATAGTCAGACCCTCCAATGGTCTGAGGGAAAGTGAACTGGCCCCCTGTTTAAAAAGTTTGAATCTCTGCTCTAGACCATGGAATATAGTGAGAAGAAAAGAAATTGGAGAAAAAGAAACACAAATATGAAAGGATGGGAGATAGGACCAAGAGTTCTCTGTGCATTGGTGGTGTTAAGAAAGGACAAAATTGGGCCCGGAGAGATAGCACAGCGGCGTTTGCCTTGCAAGCAGCCAATCCAGGACCAAAGGTGGTTGGTTCGAATCCCGGTGTCCCATATGGTCCCCCGTGCCTGCCAGGAGCTATTTCTGAGCAAACAGCCAGGAGTAACCCCTGAGCACCGCCGGGTGTGGCCCAAAAACAAACAAACAAATAAACAAACAAACAAACAAACAAAAAAAAGAAAAGACAAAATTGGGGCCAGAGCAATGGCACAGTGATAGAGTGTTTGTCTTGCACATGGCTGACCCAGGACACGCTGCAGTTAGATCTCCTGGCATCCCATATGGTCCCTCAAGCCAGGAGCAATTTCTGAGAGCATAGCCAAGAGTGACCCCTGAGTGTCACCGGGTGTGGTCCCCCCCAAAAAAAGAAAAGACAGAATTAAATATTTAAGCCAGAAACAACAATAATACAATCATGAGACCCAAACTTTAACCATAAAAACTTAAAATGCTCCTGTTGTGCTGGCAGGTTAATGGGCAAGGCTTGGTGGCATAGGATGTACTTTTTGAACATTGGTGGACAGCATTCAATATTGGTGGTGGGATTGGCCCCAAAACACTGTATGTCTGAAACCCAACTATGAAGATCTTTGTAAACCACAATGGGTTCAATGAAATATTTAAAATAAGATTCAATGTTCTCTATCAAAGTACAAGTACTGTCCTCACAGAAAAGGAAAACAACTCTAGCTTTGTGTGGAACCACAAAAGACTCCAAATAAGTGATTCTGAGAGGAAGAAGAAAAATTGAGGTACCATATTCTGACTTATTAAAACAGTATGCTTTATAACAAAAAAAGAATACAGATAAATGAGATAGAAGTAGAAGCTCAGATATAAACCCATATTTACATGTATATATAGTCTATGACAACAGAACCAAGACTTACAACAGAGAAACGATACCTCTTTAACAAGTAAAGTTAGGAAAATTGGATAGACACATGCAAAAAAAGATGTAACTGGGTCACTCTCTAACATTATAGACAAAAATTAAGTCAATATGAATCAAGGTCTTGGTTATTAGGTCACAAACAATAAACAGAGTCTCACCATCAGATATTTATTTATTTAAACTTAATTCCACTGGCAAGGTATCAAAAAAGAATATAGAATGGGACTGTGAGACTGTATCAGATGAATAGACTTTTGCACTTCAAAATAAACTACTACACAACACAACACACACACACACACACACACACACACTAGCAGCCAGCGAGATGTTAGAGCAGGTCAGATACTTGCTTTTCATATGCCAGATCAGGGTTTCTTCCCTGACATCCCATAAGGTCTCCCAAGCTCTGCCAGGTGTAATTTCTGAGTGCAGAGCCAAGAGTACCACTGGGAGTTGTCAGGTGTGACCCCAAAATTTAAAATAGATAATGATACATAATCTAGAAATTTGAAAAGATATTTGCAATCACTCTCTAGTAAGTACTATCAGATGTGATCCAGACACCTTCCCACCCTCCAGAAAGATATTGGGTATACATGCAATGAAGTACTGCCTTATCATTATAAAAATGAAGTTGTACACCTTGGGACACAATGGATGGAACTTGAGGAAATTATGCTAAGTAAAATAAGAGATTAAAAATCAATCACAGGACAATTTCTCTCATATTTGGAATAGTAATAGGCATGCAAATGAACTGGGAAAACATCCCAAAAATCAGTTCCTAAACTGGTTACTAGAGAGAACAGATGGGCATATATGAAGTATGGGTAGAGAATATTTTTGACAATGGGCTATAACTTTGATGTTAGTTGAGCTGTTCTCTACAGGCATAGAAGTATGATGCTAAACTCTGAAATTCCATTATACTTTAATCAATGATAAAAAAAAAAGCGATGTAACAAACCAAGAAAGTGGTCTTATTTGTTTATGCATTTCCAAAGGTCAAACCCAGTCTCGTAGGCCCCATGTGAAGTTGCAGGCATGCGTTTGCTCCACCATTATATCTCTGTTTTTATGATATGTAATTATACTCAATAAAGCAGGTAAAAAACAACATATAAAAAGTGCACCTGTTTGCATGCAAGAAGACACAAGAGACCTGGGTTCTATTCTCAGAAACATATGGTGCTCCAATCATGCTGATAGTGACCCTCAGAAAAAGCCTAGTGATCATCTTTGAACATTAGCCAGTGTACCGAAAAATAAAAAGGTTTTGCAAACCACAGTGTCTAAAATGAAAAAAGAAAGAGAGAGTGTAAGTGCAGAAGAGTGTGTGAGAAAGAGAGAGAGAAAAGGAAAATGCCTACCATAGAAGCAGACTGGAGGATGGTAGGGAAGGGAACCTGGAGACATTGGTGATGGAAAATGTACACCGGCTCAATCATGAATAACTTCGTAACTGTGTATCTTATGGCGATTAAATTAAAAAGTTTATTACACGGGGGCCCAAGAGATAGCACAGCGGTAGGGCATTTGCCTTGCACGCAGCAGATCCAGAACAAAACGGTGGTTTGAATCCCGGCATCTCATGATCCCCGTGCCTACCAGGAGAGGTTTTTGAGCACAGTGTCAGGAATAACCCCTGAGTGCTGCCAGGTGTGACCAAAAAAAAGTTTATCATGCAATAAAATTATTTCAAAGGCAAAGCATAGTGACTTTTAAATTATGGAAGGAGTGATCAGGAGAGATAGTACAAGAATTAAAGTCCTTGCTTTGCATTGCAGCTGACCCCAGATTAATCGCACCTCCTGTATTGACTCACTAGCATGGAGCTGAGAGGGGACCAACTCTGCCAACCACCTGCCTCCAGAAAATAAAACTAGAAACCAAAAATGAAGTATATTATGCCAGTGGAGGTCTCTGGGTGACTTACGTGACGTGGGAAAGAGAAAGGCAGCAGTTCCAAGAAGGGAATCCTCAGCTTCGTCTCTCTCCACCTCTACCACCCAGGGAAGTGGGTGGGGGAGACCTAGGACTGTGCGCCTTGTAAACAGTCATGTCCAGACTTGCCCAGGCTTTTTGGGTACTCCACCTTTCCTCACAGAAAAAATTGCAGGGGAAGTCAAAAAGTAAAAAACAGACTTTATTAGCAGAGACTGAGGAAGGGAAGGAAGAGGATGAGAAAGAGAGTAATGAGAATTAGGAGAGAGCATGGGCATTCCCCCCAAAACAGAGAAATCCCTGGTTAAAAGGCCAGCATGAAAGCAGGAAAGTGTACATCTCAAGAGGGGAGATGCAGGCAATGTATGTTGGGCACCATGCATGCAGGCAGCAAAAGTGTGCACTTTCTTTGTACTTAGTTGACTTCTTTATATATATATATATATATATTTTTTTTTTATTTAAACACCTTGATTACATACATGATTGTGTTTGGGTTTCAGTCATGTAAAGAACACCACCCATCACCAGTGCAACATTCCCATCACCAATGTCCCAAATCTCCCTCCTCCCCACCCGACCCCTGCCTGTACTCTAAACAGGCTTTCCATTTCCCTCATACATTCTCATTATTAGGACAGTTCAAAATGTAGTTATTTCTCTAACTAAACTCATCACTCTTTGTGGTGAGCTTCCTGAGGTGAGTTCTATAGAATATCTCAACTTGTTTTTGTTTGTTTGTTTTTTTTTTTGAGCCACAGCTGGTGACGCTTAGGAGTTACTCCTGGCTATGCACTCAGAAATTTGCTCCTGGTTTGGAGGACAATATGGGACCCCAGGGGATCGAACCTCAGCCGTCCTAGGCTAGAACGGTGAAGATGGGTGCCTTACCACTTGTGCCACTGCTCCGGCTCCAATATCTCAGCTTTTTCCACATGGGGTTTTCTACCCATGTAGAAGCCCTTTTGCTAAGGGAAGAAGGGTTGAGGACAATATGGGACCCCGGGGGATCGAACTGGCTCCAATATCTCAGCTTTTTGCACATGGGGTTTTCTACACATGTAGGAGCCCTTTTGCCAGGAAGAAGGGTTGAGGACTAGAAGTCAATGGATTTTTATATTCCTTTTCTGGCCTTTGTTCCTGCTGGAGATTCTCACAGTAGGGGATTCACTTTGGGTTAGCAATGAGGTGAGATTCATCAATCATGAAGTAACTCCTCCAAACCAGTCCCTTACATCTCAAGAATTCATTGCCTTGGGGGAGGAGGGATCCCTACCTGCCTGCCTGGCTGCTTTCGAACCTAATAATGTATCTATCAGACTGAAATGCTCATATTTTCTGCTCATTATGCTTTTCTGCTCCTTTTAAGAGTATATCTTTTAACTCATCCCAAGCTAAAAATAAAAATATGTCCTTTAATCTTATCACACTCCATCTCATTCTAAATGATAGTTCTCATTAACATTTTCTGTTCATGGGAAATAGCATGGAGGTAAAGCATTTGCTTTGTATGCAGAAGACCGGTGGTTCAAATCCCAGCATCCCATATGATACCCAGAGCCTGCCAGGAGCAATTTCTAAGCCTCGAGCCAGAAGTAACTCCTGAGCGCTGCTTGGTGTGACCCCCCCCAAAAAAAAAACCCCAAAAACAAACAAACAAACAAAAACATTTTCTGTTCACATTATCTGCTTTCAGTACTCACTCTCCTCTAAGCTCAATAAGGCAGAGCTAAAAAATATCTAGACTATTCTCAAGCTTGGTCTCCAGTTTCAGGATCTTTCTTGGGAGAGACATGGATTAAGACATGGAGCTTCAAAGGGGCAGAGGACAGCAACTAAAGGATAGGCCAGTGAATGGTAGGATGATGATGTGCTAATGACATCAACACCCACACAAAGCCAAAAAACACAAAGCCAAAAAATAGAATATCAAGATTCTTCTGAAGTTTGAAGCAAATTCTCTGGGTGGCAAAACTGGGCCTGAACTGACAAGAATCTATTTATAGTTTAATATTTATCCTACTAAGCATGAATATTCATGTTTAATTAAAGAAATATTAATGTGTTTAATTATGAGATGCTGCTACATACCCCGTTGGGGGTGTTATGTAATTTATGGAAAATGCCCCATATTACTTTTCTAAAATTCAAAAACTCTGAATTCTTAAACATTGATCACATTTTAGGGGACTTATGAAACCATATTTTTTTTCATTCTGTCTTATGATTTTTTCTTTATGTTCCACAGAGATAATTCCCCTTTAATTTTCTTAAGTATAGTCCACGGCCATACCACCCTGAACGCGCCTGATCTCATCTGAAGCTAAGCAGGGTCCGGCCTGGTTAGTACTTGGATGGGAGACTGCCTGGGAATAACTGCTGCTGTTTGGCTTTTGGGGCCGCGCCCCTTCGCCTTCCAAAAAACCAACAACAATAAAAGAAAACCAGTTAAGAGGGGGCCGGAGAGAGAGCACATCGGTGTTTGCCTTGCAAACAGCCAGTCCAGGACCTAACGTGGTTGGTTCGAATCCCAGCGTCCCATATGGTCCCCTGTGCCTGCCAGGAGCTATTTCTGAGTAGATAGCCAGGAGTAACCCCTGAGCACTGCCCGGTGTGGCCCAAAAAACCAAAAACAACAACAACAACAAAAAGAAAACCGGTTAATTTTCTTAAGAATATAAAGTGCTTTCCTAAAATTCATTTTGCTTTTAAACTAACATTTCCCCCCTAAATACCCAAAGTCATTATTTCACATATCTCTATAAAGCAGGCAGGCAAGCAGAAAAGGTCCCCCCCTAACTCAAAGACAATGGATTCTTGAGATGTAGTAAAACCAGGAGACAAGTTTTGGAGGAGTTGCTCCATCATTGATAAGAATGTCACCTGGTTTTACTTCAGACCCAGAAAAGACTCGAACCCTACTGTGAGAAGCTCCAGCAAAAGGCTAGAAAATGAATATCAAAGAAGACCATCAAGTACCTCCTAGCAACCACCCTAGCATCAGGACTCTTATGAGAGGAAAATCCTATACAGGTCAACTTGGAACAAAGGAGGTGCACACATGTGCTGCCTGTTAAGAAATTCTTTTCTAGAGGAATGATGAAGGACCCAAAAGAAGGGGGCAAGGTCTGGAAATGAATTTGCTTTACTTGCCAAAGCAAGGCCCACAGTTCTAGGTCTCCCCCAATCCTTCCCTGGGTAGTGGAGGTGGGTAGAGAGGAAGCTGAGAATTTCTTTCTTGGGGCTGCTGCTGCCTTTCTCCTTCCTACTTCACATAAGTCACTCTGGGGACTTCACTGGCATCAGTTTTATATAATTTTCTTGACTAATGTTAGAATTATCTTGCAAAAATATGTAAAACCTTGAAAATTGATTTACCATCAATCCCTCTCTATTCCCAATGCACGATTGAGTATACATTTCTTCTCCATTTCTTCCTTTTCATTGTTTTCATTCTTTCCTTTCCTCCTTCCCTGTTTTCTATTTTATTTTCCTTTTACATATTGTCATGAAAATGAAAATGAAAATTCCAATGAATTTATAAATTAAGACTGGGTTCAGAATCTAGCTTTGAGACTTGTGTTGGCCTTTGTGAATCACTGCATCTTCCGTTACAGTTGCCACATATCACAAGAAATAACAGAATAACCCAATATCCAGTGAGGAAGAGCAAACTAAAAGAGGAAGTGCTTTGTAATCATAAATGCTTTCAACATGTGGGTCATTTATTGCATGAATGAGGGAGCTTGGAATTACCATATCATAAGTGTTGTCATGGTACAAGATTTATTCCAGAAGATCTGAATACATTATTGCATATTATCTCATATGTTTGAGAACCCAGTTAAGAATATGCCTGTAGCTTTCATTTGCCATTGGGTAATTGCATCAGGGAAAGAGTAGAATAGTGTCTATGTGACAGAACTTAGAGATTTCATTTCATTTGTCAGTGGTTCTGGAGTTCCAATAGAAATAGGTACTTCCTAAAAAATTAAATAAAAAATCATATATACATTCAATGAATTATTACAATGCCAAAGAAATTTACATTGAAGAATATTGAATGAAAGAATTTTTAATGAAATAAGTTGGTTATTTATTATCATTTCAAAAACAAAATAAATTTCTTGTGAAAAATTACCCCCCCCCACACACACACAACAAAACCCCTAAGACTGGCATAGTCCCCTGGCTAAACAGTTTAGGTCTTTCAGAATATAATAAGGCAAGCACAAATTTGTCTAGGAAAACTAGAATAATAGGGTCTTTAATATAGAGGGCAATGTAGGCAAGAAGAGTAAAGGAAATTGTGATAACTTGATACTCCAATTGTGTCTGCTGTTTGGCTGTCTGAGCCCCCCACCCCTTCCAGTACCTATTGAATTTTGATGTGCTTAACTGTCTTTAATCTCTGTCAATTTAAACAACAGCTCAAGTTCTGGGACCCAGATATTATACTGAATAAACAACCAGTTTGTGAGCTCCCTGATGGACAGCAATCCCAAATCTTTAGCAGTCCATGTATATTTGTTTGTGTCTTTATGTATTAGTTTGCCTAATTCTCTTTCAATGACCCCCAGTCAAAGGTGCCAATCCAATTGTCTTTATAGACTTTTAAGTAGACTGTTACATCTGAGCAGATTTGCTTTTGTTATTTCTAGTCCTGGGCCACGAGTAACATTTTTTTGTTTGTTTGTTTGCTTGTTCACTGGTACTCTTTCCATTTTTGACAATAAAGAAGTGCCACCTGGCAAGCTAAAATCTAATATACAAACAATTGTCTTGCATTTCTATATATATATATATATATATAAAGTAGCAGGAAGACAACACAAGGGAACTACTTCATTTTTCAATAGCATCAATGAGAATTAAATACCTAAGAATAGCTTTACTTAAATAGGTGAATGATTTGATCAATAAAAATAAGACAATGGTGAAAGAACTAAAAATGGAAAGATATTCTGGGTTCATAAACTGGGAAAATAAAAAAATCATTACGTGGCCATACTATTTAAAGTACTAGATAGATTCAATGATACTTCTGTCAATACCCCACTGACATTCTTTAAATATATAGAACCCAAAAATATCATAAAATTTAGTTGAAATTCAAAAATCCAGAATAACCATGTCAGGGACATAGAACATTTTCTGCAAATAGTGGGGACATGATTTGATCCTTTGAATTTCATTCCTCTGACATAGTGCAGGTGCTACTTTAACTGGTCCAACATCATTCCTAGGAATACATATACCTCTGACAAAGAATCTTAGCAGCAACATTTTTCAGGATAGTCAAACTACCATCTTGGGGTCACAGAAATAGGATAGGATAGAAATAAGGCATTCCCTTGCATAAGGTCAACCCTTATTCAATCTCCAGTACTGCAGATGATCCCCTAAGCATCATCTTGAATGACTCCTGAGCATAGATTTAGGAGTAAGACAAATTCTGCCAGGTAGCTCACATACAACATTTCTTTAAGTCTTTCTTCCAGCAGTGCTTCTTTGAAAAATTGATAACTTAGGTAAAATATGTATAAATAATTACTCATATTCTGACTTCCTATGATACACATACTGACCCACTTGTAACCTTTTTCTTCTTCCCTACTCTCCTGATTCATCTTTTGTACCTGCCTTAAGAGCAAACCTTATTACCTTCTAGTTGCAATAAAATCAGTTTTATAGGATGAGCTCATGCTAACTCTTTTGAGAGACCATCAGCCAATGTGGAGAGATAAAGAAAAACAGTGGACATATATCTCCTCAATTAACCTTGGATTGGGAAATTAAGGAAAAGGCTTAATAGAAATTGCATGGTAAATAAGAATCAATAGAATAAAATGAAATGTCTGTGGAAAGAAAGAAAGCATAAAAACACACAGTTGAGTCCAAGTACTGTGTGGTATTTCATTTACAGAGACCCTCAGAAATCTTTACTATATGCCCTGGGATCAGGGATGCTAAAGGGGTTTGAAATTTGACCTCTGGATAAGAAAGGCTCCTAGATGTTCAGGCATATGCACATGCCAACACACAGATACACACAGATGTAGACACATATAGAGGAGCAGACTGACTGCCTATACATCTGTAGCTAGTGCAATGCAATAAGCTCCATTTAATGCCTGTTGATTTAAATAGGTCTTATTTTTAAAAGATGTACTTTTGAGTTTAACATGTGTGAAAGGGCTTGAGAAATTTACTACCAGAAGGTAGTCAAATTATCATTCTCATTTCCTGCCCTATTCCCAAGCAAGAGCCTTTGTACCTAATGGTGAAGTGTGCTTTTTTCCCCCCAAGATCACAGAACACCTGCCAACGAAGGAAAAAATATGAAAACTTTAACCGCATCTCCAGAGTGTTCCCCTTTTGCTCCTCACAACTACTGACAATCAATGTAAAAGTAATCCTAGATTTTATTTGAAGCTATCTTGGCTTTAAAAGAACCTTCCCAAAAATGATTGATGCGATGAATTAAACCCATAGGTAACCCCTGAAATCTGCTTTGAATAGCAACAAATTCCTAACAATATCTTCAACGCCAGCAGCAATGAAATCTAATCTCTGAACTCCTAAAGGTCAAGATTTGCTGTCTGGTAGCACAGCTCAAGAGTAAATGCTCCCTAATGCTGCGCTCGGCGATTGCTTTGCACTCCAGACAATGTCAATTTTGTCCAAGTAGCTGCAGATGTGTCTAGCATTAAGTCAGAATGGTGTCAAGGGCCCTTCTTGAACACTGACTGCTTTTCAGAGAAACTGGTCCTAAAGCCCTAGTCTATTACAGTCCATGCCCAAAAGGCAGACGTTTAAGGCTTAAAGGAGGATGGAGAATAAAGCTGCATTAGATTTTTTAATGTTTCTGAGTCAGGACACCCTGGGGAAGAAATTCTCTGGTGATCCAGATGTCCTTCCTCTCCCCTCCCATGTCCAGCCTTTTTAGAGATCTTGATTAAGGTGCTACTGCAATAGCCGTGCCTTCTTTCTTTCAGCTGCTTTCCTAATACATCATTCATCACTGCCTTAGTCCACCCTAGCTTTGGAAGAGCTATGATAGACTAATGAACCCATTAAATAAAGAAATGTATATGTTACAGGAAGCGGTGTGCCAAGAGAAGGCTGGGGGCTGGGGTGGGAGCATATGATTCAATCCCAGAATGAAGAGTTAGGTATAACACAATTTGGTCAGCACCTCATTCCTGCCATCCCTGGTCCTGTAAAGAAGATGCCTTACTCCCTCCCCAACACAATAATTAAGTTTGAGCTTTTTCTGTTTTGAAAACACAGGGAAACATTACAAGTGATTTGAAAGCATATATAAAGCTAGAAGATGTGTATGAAGGTTTTTCACTTTTAACATCATGATTGAGTGTAAACCAAATAGTTGTTCTTATATTTTACTGAGCAAATCCATCAGCCACCAACTATTAGTCTCTTGGATACTCTGGAGTAATTGATGTTTATTCTTGCCCTTCTCTGTTCCCTTTATCCTCTGTTAGCCTTAAATAAACAACTATCTTCTTAGTAGGGAAACTTGCCATGAGTTCCCAGAGGCAGACCTGACTGATGCTGCAGGCAGAGAAATCAGGGTGTTGCAAACAAAAATATTCCCTTTGGCAGTCCAGCTCACACTTTCTATTGGTGGTATCCATCACCCAGGAGGTGGCAATGTGTACACACTTTTCCAAACTTCGTTGCGTCTCACAATAAATTTACAGCCAGTATAGAGGTGACCATGATTTCTTCTGGACCATCTCTGTGAAAACCATGATGCATTCCACCTAAGAATCTAATTCCCTCTCTTAGGCCTACACAGGAGTCAAGCCTCATTGCTCTGCACCAGAAAACCTAATGTTATTATGAACATAGAGCTTTATTTTCTTCTTAACTTAGTCCTATTATCATCAAACTTTTAATTCTTTTTTTTTTTTTTTTTTGCTTAGTCCTGAGGTTCACTTCTGGAAGGGACCAGGGAAACTTTTGCCATGCCAGAGGTCAAACCCAGTTCTTCTACATGCAAAGTGTGCAGTTTTCCCATTGACCTCTCTCTTATAATCTCTCCTTTTGCCAATAACTTGTACTGAATACCAAATACCAGTTGAGACGTATGTTAATTTATACCAGAGCAGTAAAAACAGAATCTAGGTGGAAAACATAAATGGAAGGAAAAGATACACATGAAAGTGAAGAGTAGGTCATTTGGTGACTTATTTTTCTGGACCAGGAAGTTCCATGTTAAAATGCTTATTGACATTGGTGGGTATCTGATTTTTTTCTTTCAAGATAGATACATCCAGAGTTTAAGGCAAACAAAACTTGCTTTATGGTCAAATGCTAGCTTAGATTAAAAAAAAACATTATAAAGATCAACCAAATTCAGATACCTCTGTAGATCTAACACTTGGAACACCTTTTTAATTTCAGCTTTAAACCCATATTCAACTTACTCAAAAGGAAAATAGTCTTATTATATATGTTGGTGGCAAGATCAGCAATGTTTGGGAGGCAGTAGGAGATCTGTTTATAATTGCACCAGTTGAGGGAAAGCTAACCAGTGTGTCTGAGCAGGTCTACACTTTAATCAACTCTAAGGACTCTACAGATGAGAAAAATTCAAAAATCGTCTAATCTAAATGGAAAATATGATGAAATGTGGGTACAAATAGTTCACGTTCTAAAACAGGGGTACTGCAAAAAAAATAATACAAGATTTTGTATTTGAAGGTATAGCTTTTGGAAATTGAATGGGTTTTGTTAAAGTTGTGAGATAAAAGATCTACTGTTGGGACTGTCTTTCTCCCCTATTTCTCCCATGTGAGAGAATACAACAAGCATTGGATTCCACCTCAGACTGCTATTAACCTGTATTAACTGTGAGAATCAACCTGTTTAGGTCACACAGTCTGTGACTGTGTCTCCAGTTATCTGAAAACCACTGAGATGTTTGCAGTAGTGCACTACTGTTCTATTCACCATCTTTTTAGGAGCTATCAATTCATTTTCCCACCTGCTGGAGTTTGGGCAACTGCTGGTACCCAGCTGAGTCCTCTCCAGGACTCACACTTAGCTGCTTCTGGAAACAGTCACCATTCAAAGGCTGGTCAAACAGAATCAAAAGACAACTTCCTTGATTTAACTGAACAACTCCAAATCACCATCCCAGCCCCCCAGTTCCAGGACTATCACCCAAGTTCTCTGTTGCAACCGCTATTTAATTTCACAATTTAATTCCTCCTTTGCTAATGCTACTTCCTTCATCTTCTATTTTGCACAAAATTCGCAAAGATTCAGACGTGGTTTCCTGGGAAACTGACAGGAAGTACCCAGAAGTATAGGAGAATGCTAAAGTATTAGAGATCTGTATGTCAGATGTATTTTGTATTTTCTTATTTTTATTATACCACTATAATTTATCAAATTGTTCATAATACAGTCACTTTGGGCATTAAATGTTCAAAAAAAATCAATCAGTGTGACCTTACTTTTACTAGTGTTCCAGTTTCCCACAAACTACAATAATCTGCCCCTGCAGACACAAACAAATTTGCTTCATATTGTCTGTTACAATATAAAGGCAAGAGGAATATCAAAACTTAAATAAATGGGTCAATTTAAAATGATTGTTATTTCTTTCTATGGTGTTAGTAAAGTCAGGTCTAAGGGCTTATTGGATAGTGGTTAGTGCTAGTCGAGTATTCTGTGTTACTGTTTTAGTTCAATGAGTTTGTTAGATTATTGTGTAATTTTCCCACCAGATTTACTGCCATTACTACTGTAAAACATCGAGGTGACAATGGGTGCATGCAGCTGCTTAGTTCAGGATTTATAGATTCTGAGGCTACCAAATTTGATAGCTTGGAAGTTTGATGGGGTTAAATCTTGGAGCTGGGTCATTTCTGTTGGAAATTGTAGGGTTTGGTGTTGGGCTGTTGAAGTTCATGTGGAAAAGGGACTCATTCTTTCATCTTAATGAGAATACCACAGAGATGTCAGCCTGGACCAGGCTACCTGGGAAATATTGGCAGTCATTATTTTTTTGGAGATTGGCGAATAAGCCTGGCTTTTATCTTTCAGGAAGCTGGGGGTGAAGGGTGGGGAGGCTTCATTTTCTAGAGGCAGGATGCCTGGGGGTACTCAGTCCAGTCCCCATCAAGAGTATTTTAAGTAGGCTTTGTACCAATGGAATAAAATGCAAATTTAGAGAAACAAGGAATATATATATATATATATGTAAGTATTAATGAAAAACACATTCATTTGTCATTGGCACTCAGCTTTACCACCTGTGAAAGATGTTTGTGATTTTGGGTGCCTCTTTGTTCTTTTAGGAAACTTATCCCCACTCCAATTGTGTGATTTGAAGAATAAATGCCAGCTGTAAGCAGGCATAGTCAAGTGGTTCTGGTCTCTATCCACCTTGTTCATGGTCTTTGGTCTAGGTAAAGAACATGTGGCCAAAGAGAGTCAGTGTTGTTGCATGGAGATTCATAAATTCATAAAAATATAGACTTTCTCTTTCCTCTTACTTTGAAAGTTATGGTAATGTGTAAGCCTATAACTTCTAGAAGTCAAATATATTATTCCCCATCTATTGTAGATGAGACTGACTAATAAATAGGCAGAGTCCAGAATAAAACACGCTAAAGAGAATTCACTCTCTATGACTTTGGATTCAATTGTGCTTAAGGTTGGGACAAACCTTCTTCAGTCTAGTATTGAGTTTATATGCATCATATACAATTTATTAACTCAATACAACAACCACCAGCCAGAGACATAAACCAACAGCAAATGTAAGGGATGATAGGAAAATAGAGATTCTACAATAAAAGGCCAAGGGCTCTATCAAAGACAAGTCAATGCACACAGCAATGAAAATAGAAAGGACAATGGGTAATGTCTCCATCAAAAAGTTTAAACTTAGAAGTAGAGGGGCCAGAGATAGTATAAGGCTTAAGGCACCTCCTTGCCTATGGTCAGCCTTGGTTTAATCTCATAAGCAGCACCAGGGTTACTCCTGAATTGTAAACTTGTGTGAGTTCATTATACATTAGAATTTATAATAATCTCTTTTTAGACATATGTATGAAAACATGTTCTCCCAATTTCTAGGTTGACATTTTGTTCTTAGGTAGTTTCTTTCACAGTGTAGAAACTTTAATTTAATGTAATTTCTATTTATTTTTGTTCTTGCCAATGATGGGTTTCTACCTTGCTATCATCTATCTATCTATCTATCTATCTATCTATCTATCTATCTATCTATCTATCTATCTATCTATCTATCTATCTATCTACCTATCTATCTATCAATATATTTATATCTATCTTTATCTATATTGCCTTTGATATTGAGGTCCTGGAATATCTCATCTATACTTCCTTCTATGTACTTTCTGATTTTGGATTTAATCTGATTTTTTAATATGTTTTTTTTTATGAGTCACACCCGGCAGCATTCAGGGGTTAGTCCTGGCTCTACTCTCAGAAATCACTCCTGGCAGGCTCAGGGAACCATATGGATGCTGGGATTTGAACCACTGACCTTCTGCATGCAAAGCAAATGGTTTACCTCCATGCTATCTCTCCAGACCCTAAAACTTTCAAGGAAATGTCAGAAGTAGGATTCAAACCCATGACTCCAGGGGAGACTGCAACCTGAACACAGCACCTTAGACCACTCAGCCATCCTGACATCTGATTTATTAATATATTTTGAGTGAAATTTTTGTATATGCATTAAAAGCCATTGATAAAGTTCTAATAATAATGCCCCTTCCCAAAGGAGACAAAATTTTTAAGAATAGAAAAATTCAATGTCAAATTCTTTTGGTTGTTTTCTTTTCCATTCTTAAAATTTAGAGGTGAATAATGGGCCCGGAGAGATAGCACAGCAGTGTTTGCCTTGCAAGCAGCTGTTCCAGGACCAAAGGTGGTTGGTTCGAATCCCAGTGTCCCACATGGTCCCCAGTGCCTGTCAGGAGCTATTTCTGAACAGGCAGCCAGGAGTAACCTCTGAGCAACACCGGATGTGGCCCAAAAACAAAACAAAAAAAATTTAGAGGTGAATAAACTAGTCATGTGTATGTTGTTATAATTATTTGCATGGGAAAACATCATTAACACTATTATAAATCATAGAACTTCAATCCAAAAATGTTTAAAAATAAAATGGCACCAAAACTGGAGATATACTTGACATAAAGTATTATTTCAGGTGTATGACATGATAGTTTGAGATACATTGGCACTGTGAAAGGATCTTGATAAATAAATATTTGTTATTGATTTAGATGAAAGAAACCATGTGAAGATGTTTGCCAAACTAATAACCAACCCTTAAATATTTGTGCTATTCCAATAGCGATTTATAAATTTTAATAATAAATGTTGGGGTTATGGTTCACTTTTGGATCACAGCCAGCACTGCACAGGTATTGCTTCAGACTTTTTGCTCAGAGATCACATCTGGAGGGCTTCAGCGGACATATGTGGTGCTAGGAATCAAACTATGGTCAGCTACACATCTGGTAAGTGTCTTAATTATTGTACTTTATCTCTGGTCCCTGAAAAGAAATTTTGGTTGATTTGGACATCCAGTGGTGCTCAAGGTTTACTTCTTGTTTTGATCTCATGGATCACTCTGGCAAATCACTGTAAGTGGTGCTAGGAATAGAATCTAGGTTGGCTGTATAAAACCCTAATCACTATATTAACTCTCCTGTCCTGAAAAAAAAAAGACTTCTAAAGTCATCAATAGTAAAAAAAATTGTCAATCATATTAAAGAAAACTATCTTTGAGTTTTCTTTATAAAAAGCTTTGCAATTGGGGCCAGAGAGATAGCATGGAGGTAAGGCATTTGCCTTGCATGCAAAAGGTGAGTAGTTCAAATCCCGACATCCCATAGGGTCCCCTGAGCCTGCCAGGAGCGATTTCTGAGCATAGAGCCAGGAGTAACCCCTGAATGCTGCCGGGTGTGACTCAAAAAACAAAAACAAACAAACAAACAAACAAAAAAAGCTTTTCAAAATTGTTTTTTGAGAAGACAGTATTTGTGGGTAGAAAATATCAAAGGAAAATAACATACAAATATACCAAGCAGATAATTAATAGTGGCTCTACTTACTGTTTCCCAGATGCCTTGATGTTGTAGCATTTAAAAATGTATTTTGAATAGTTAGAGCTATAGTACAGAGGGTAGGGCACTTGCCTTGCATGTGATCAACTCAAGTTCAATACTCAACATCCAATATGGCCCCCCTAACATCATCAGGAATAATTCTTGAGAATAGACGGAGGCAGAAGTTACCAACCCTTGAGTACCACACCATGGGTAGCCCAAAAACCAAAAAAATTTTTAAAATATATTTTTATGTATATATTTATATTAATAAAATACCTGATTTTATATCTAAAACATTGTATTTGGGGTAAATTCTATCCCCTACTGTAGGTGTAGGCCATGTAATTCCTGATGCGATATTAGGCTTCCTCCACTGGGCAAGAAGCAAAGGTCTGAGAGGAGAAGGTTTTCTGCTGTTTTCTCATCCCAGCAGAGAATTTGAGCACAAGTAGCAAAAGTCAAAATGTTTGCTTTCTGCCCTCAAAGCCAGCTGAGTCAACTCTACTATTTCCAGGTACTCACCAATGCTTTCAGCATCTAACTGCATGCTGAAAGCTGACCAAAATTCCTTTGACAGAATTTAGAGATTCTTATTTTCTACAATCTACCTTAAGATGCAACTGTTTGGGCTGATAAAGTCTTCAGTTTGTTAATATCACTTGACATTGGTTTCATTTTTAGAGGTGGTAGGAAAACTGTGGGGCACAGAAAGATCTGTGGGATTGCAGGAGTCTCATTCTCACCTTAAGGGGATGGAAAGATAGGTTAAAAAAGGCCTGGGAACAGGAAATAACTTCTTAGATTGATACATATTCCTTCACTCAATGCTTCTCACCAGGAATGACAGCTGGACATGCAGCTGCCAGCACTGACAACATATGATTTCTGGAGAGTTTCTGTGCATGTACCACATCTTGGGAAGAAGAATCATTTCCTAGAGATTCATTAATTAAGGTGTATGGTACAAACACCACTGTCTGTGAAGTGTAATAGTGTCTGTAAGCAGGAATGTTTAGTGGAAAGAAGTTAGTTCACAGCTGAACACAGCAAATTGCCCTGATATATCACAGACCCCCTTTGTTAACAAGTGAATAATCAGCAACTTTCTGATGCTAGCATTGTGACCTGTGAAGAGCAGATTCTCTGGTTCATAAAGAGAAAATATGTGCCTCCAACTTTGAAGTTATTTGGTGGTAAAATTTTTCTAGAACCCATGAAGCAGGCTGTTTTATCTGGTTCCAGTCTGAGAACTAGTCAGCTGTTTATTGTGTAAGTTGTTCATGTAGGTGGGTTCAGATGTGTTAAAAAGCTGTGACTTCTAAGGGATAATATGCCACTTGTTCAAGTCCCTGGATTTGCTGTCAGCCTAGAAGGGAGGGTGGAATTTGAAGTGAAGCAGTGTCAGGGAATGTGAGAATGTAAGAAGCTCTTAGCTGGGACAGGGGAGGAGGTGAGTGAGGAAACAAGAAGGGAACTGGGGGCAGGAATGCATTTTACCTGACCACAAAAACTAGAGGTAGGTGGAATGGGGAGGATATAATTTGCTCATATTGTTGAAATGTTTTGAGATTTAGAATTGTGATCATTCCTGAATCATTATCTAAGAGAATGGAGTTGTCCAGCTGCAAAGGGGGAATAGCATTAACTTTACCTGATAATCTGGACTAAAAGTGAAGAGTTATTTTCCAATGGAAAACAGCCATGTATTACCAAAACATGAGGGAAGAAAACGAAATAAGCAAAACCAGATATGTACTATAATTGTTATGCATATGGGATCTAATTCAAATTATCATGAAAGAAATGCTTGGAGGGAACAGGAGTTATGAAAAGTACAAAGAATAAGTGAAAAGAGAAGGGACATCTATAGCTATTTTTACAGCTATTTGTGGTGACAAAAAGAGTTGCACTGTGCGTTAGCCATCCCATCAAAACCCCTTTTGGGACGGAATGATAATATAGAACATAGAAGGGCTGGGGAGATAGCACAGTGGTAGGGCATTTGCCTTGCATGCATCCAATCCAGGACAGAAGGTGGTTTGAATTCCGGCATCCCATATGGTTCCCCTGTGCCTGCCAGGAACAATTTCTGAGTACAGAGCCAAAAGTAACCCCTGAGGACCGCCGGGTGTGACCTCAAAAACCAATATATATATATATATATATATATACACACATATATACATATATATACATATATATACACATATATATGTATTACATACATATATACACACATATATGTATATACACAAATGTGTATATATATAAACATATATATGCATATATAGTACATATAGTGTTTGCCTTTCACATGATCAGCCTGGATTAGATTCCTGGCATCACATATGGTTCACTGAGCATTGCCAGAAGTGATCCTTAAACGCTGCCTGATGTGGCCCAAAGCAAAACAAACAAAACCCAAGTCTTGGAGCTGGAGAGATAGTACTGTATTAGTAGTGCATTTGACTTGCATGCGGTCAATCTAGATTTTATTTCCAGCATGCCAGGTGATACTCTGATCCCCACATGAAGCGATCCCTGAGTGCAGAAACAAGAGTAAGACTTGAGCACCTTCGGGTAGGACCCAAAAACAACAACAACAACAACAAAGAAAAGACGAATCTTGTGTTGCATTTTTTGTCAAACACAACCTCTTTTGTTGTCTGGATTGCCCTGTTTATAGCTCCCCTAACAGAGAAGTGGCACTAGACTCTTCTTTTACCATAGTAGCAATAGACTGAAGAGAAGAGCACATTATAAAGAGTGATCCATTTTTGGACTAGTCCGTGACTCAGTGATGTGTCTTGGGGGCAAAAGAAAACAATAGTCCAAGTTCTATACTTGGTCGCTATCAACTTCTTGTCCACATGAATCCTCATGCTAATTCTTATTTCCTTTGTTCCACTGAGGATCTTGGAAAGTTTCATTACTTTAATGTAAACCTTTAATGTAAGAGCAACAATTTGCCATATCCCAGGAGCAGCAGCTTCTCTGGTTGTCCAAGCCCACTCTGGGGACAACTAAGTCACAGAACAGTACAGTGGCAGCTAAATTCTACAGGAAACATGAATACAAAGTGGTAGGAAGGCTGTAGTATAATTATAAAGAAGATTTTCTCTGGATTGGGAGAAAGGCCCAGTGTAAAGTGATACTAACAGTCCTAAAGAAAGGTGTTCCCTCAACTTCCTTTTTCCCTAAATCTCTTCTTTTGGTATCTAAAAGCCCACCTGGATTCCAGGACCTTCCCCACCTTAATGGATTTGGTTCTGAATAATAAAGAAAGAGCAATCCTGGCTTGGAGTGGGAGCATAGGCAGCACATGGCAGAGAACGCACATGACAGAGACCATGATGCAGAAAGCAGGCTGACTTCAGTTAATCTTATGACTGTCTTGGTATTATTTCTCTGCTGCTACCC
Organism: Suncus etruscus; assembly: GCF_024139225.1. Taxonomy (NCBI): domain Eukaryota; kingdom Metazoa; phylum Chordata; class Mammalia; order Eulipotyphla; family Soricidae; genus Suncus; species Suncus etruscus. The sequence goes on from NC_064852.1 coordinate 28,758,503, forward strand.
TGCTTCATCAGACCCATATGCCTAAGAGGTTAGAAATATGGTGCCTGGTGGTCTCACCAACTTGCAGATATTTTTATTTTACAGCCTAAAACACCTGAGAGGGTGAGAACAGAAGGACACCCCATATTATTACTAGAAAAATACTTCAAGAGAGTGGCTCATTAAATATCACAGCCAAATCATGGGGCTGGAGCTTCAGGATGCCAACCTTCACTTCACAGAGGGATGCTTTGACAAGAAAAATACAGAAAGGGGAAAGCAGAAAAGTAAAGAGAGAATGCACAGTTGCAATAAGAACCAGAAGAATAAATTAGGGAAAACATTTTGCTGCCAGACATATAGTATATGAATTTCCTCTGCTTGTCAAAAAATGGACTCCTGATTCCTCATTGTAAACATCAGACCTCTTCCTGACTAAACTTGTCAGGGAGACAGGGTAGTGGGAAAGTGGGGTCTGATAAGTGCCAAGGGATCTTGACTTTAGAAAAACACATGAACCCTATTTGCCTGTTTCACTCCTATGGAAGAATAGGACAGGTGGGCTTAATTAGCTCTGAACTAAGACTCCAAATTCCCATGCAAGTGATGTAACCAGATGTCACTCTCTGGTGCTAAGTGTTAAAGAGCCGGCATTTGTAATAAGCCCAATGGAAGATGAATGACACATTTGTTCTAATGGAACTAAGCTTCCACCACCACTTTACATACATTTTAGCATGAGACATTTTATCAATCCCAGAAAAGTGAGCAGGTTTTGACTTAAAAATTCACAATGTAAATTCTAAGTGTGCTACATAGGTTTGAAGTCAAAGGTTATCTTGTCAATATAATAAATTATATCAAAATTGTTCCCCACACTTAGCTTCCTCCCTCCAATTCCTTGGTCTTTAAGACTAGATCATGTTTCCTTATGGTGTCTAAGAAAGGCCACTTTACCATGAGACAAGATCCAGGATGAGAATTTTATTCCAATAATATACCTCTCTATATGTTCCTAGGCAGAACATTTCTTTGCTTTGAGCCCCAGTTTCCTTCAAGTGGGACAACTTTGTGTCATGTGCTTTTAGGATTACCAATACGACCAGGTACTTCAGTCTGGTCACTTTTCATATATATTCTGGTTCATATATTATATATTTTATATATATATTTCCTGATTTATATCAGAATGGGTGTCCTGGGAGAGAAATGAAGTGATACTAGACTCGATTGGAATCTTTCATGGTTTTAATGCACAGGAAAAGGAGATACCACCTAAAAAGCATTTTATAGAGAGCCATGTCTGTTCCTGTCATGCTCTTGTTTTATATCCTCTAGAATCTGAGTCTAGATAGATCAAAGATTTTTCAAAGTCCTTGTTCTTTGCAGTGCTTTTGACCAGTTTTTCTTTAGTTATGTTTGTTGTTGGTTTTGTTTTCTTTCTACACAATTCACTGTGACGTTCTCTTAATGAGCCTTGTAATCAAAGACACTCCCAAATTCTCCTTCAAGTTAAACTTAAATTTAACATTACCCTGGTAAAAGGGGTAGCTTGTATACTTTGAGTCTCTAGTTGTCTATGCTGAGTCTAGAATAGATTATCTAAACCAAGTTGAGTTGATTTGGACTAGTGGAAATTTAGAATTGGGTCAGTTAACAAGGGACTGGGAAAAAAAAAAGAGCGAAATCCTCCACTGCACAGCTGTATTTTCAGAGCCATTTCTGTTACCAGCATGACAAGAATGGGATAACACTCGAGTGATCTGTTTTATTTCCATTTGTTCTAATGGGATTTTGTATTTAAAAACAAATAACACTGGTGTCCTAGGAACATCTCTCTATGTCAGGTTGAATCTATTGTTAACATACAAAATCCTATCCAAAAAAGAGACAATGAGATATTCAATGCAGGAAGATCTTCCAGTCTCTAAAGAACTTTTTGGAAAGCAAAAAAAAAATATATCATATATCTTTCTTTTTCTTCATTATGACATTTTATTGTTATGGAAGCCACACCCAGAAGTGTGGAAGAGTATGGAAAGCAGCATTGGGAATCAAACCTGGAGATCACAGTAGTTAGAATATGTGCCTTGCATGTATTGGATACTGGCTACTATTTAGCCAACAGAGTAGTGCCAGAAATATCTTTTGAGTTCTTAAAGCACTTAGAAATAGGTACTTGTACATAACTGAGTATTAAATCTTCTGACATAGTTGACTGAGAATAGTCAGGAGCAATACACAAATAACCTGAGCACTGCCTGGAAGGTCTACTAAACTGCTATGCCTACAACATACCAATCACAGTAAACTCCAGGACCTTGAACTTTAAAAATATGCTCTATCACTGAGCTGCATCCTTGGCCTTAGAAAACTTTTAAATTAATAGTAAGAATATGATGCTACAGCTGTCTCTGTCCTTCTCTGAAAAAAAAGATTATGATGATACAATAAGTTTTAAATGTTTTTAAGGAATTAAAGGGACGGTACAGTACTTGCCTTACACATTGTCAACCCAGATTCTATCCACAACAATCTATAATCACACCTGAGCACCATAAACAAACAAACAAAAAAGTGCTTTCAGGGATTGGAGTTTTAACAGTAGGCAGGGCATCTGCTTGCATGTGTCTAACCTGGGTTTGATCCCCATCATTATATATGATTTACCCAAGTCTGCCAGGAATAATTTATGAGCACGGAACCAGTAATAATATATGAGCACTGCTGGGTGTGGCCTCAAAAACAAACAAACAAACAAGCTTTCAAGATGTAGAGCCAACATAGATATGGAAGAGGATAATATGATGAGCTTACTAGGAGAAACCAGTGAACCAGTGGTTGTAAAGAAAATGTGATTTTTATCAGGTAGATCAGATTAAGTCAGAAGAGAAAAAAAGGGGAAGAAAGGATAGAAGAACATGGGATAGAACCAAATCCTTCAACCTTTGACCCTAACCCTTCTAATCTCCATGACCACAGAACACTTATTGTTGTGCTTTATTTGCTAAAATGGAACACCCTCTCCCCAACTACTCTGAAACTGATCACACCTTCTGCTTCTGCAGATTTAGCATTTGAGCTGCCTCCTGCGTGCTAAACTATAAGCTCTGTCCAAGGTTCTGATTTATTCTGCCTGTCCAGGCCCTCTCATTGAGACCTCAATACATGCTACTTCTATTTTACCTGAGTTATGATCCTGAATATGTAGTAAAGATTTTATCCTGGGCTGAGGCCAAGAAGTAAACTAGACCCAGATGGATACTATTTCAATAGATATCAGAAAGAATTATTTAAGGGACCAGAAAAATAGCTCAAAGGGAGCCCATGATATGAATGTGAACCTGAGGTTTGATCCCTGGCATTGCTACGTGGTACTCTGAATATCACCTATAGTGAACCCCAAACATGGAGCAAAGAGTTGTCTCTATGTACTTTCTGCCAGATATGATTAATAAAACCCAAAAATAGAAAAAGGAAAAAGAAATATTGTAGGTGGTCAGTAGGGAATTGATGGAGCTAACTTTGGTATTGAGAGAGGGATATAAACATAGAATGAAGAGAAAATATAACAAAGATTTTTACATAGAAAAATAGATCACTTCCATCAGAAATAACTTTATCACACAAAGACACTGAGATAACAACAAAATACGCAAACCGTTCAAGATCTTTTCCCACCATGGGTCAGAGTTTTGCAACATTTTAAGCCCCACTCTGTACCAAGTAAATCATGGTGCAGAACTAACAAGGTCATCAATTTTTCTTCCAGCTAATGAACTCATCAGGAAGGGTGTGTTGCAGGAAGATGATGAGATGAGCAATCGGATCTGATTAAATAGTTTCATCTTCATCAAAGACTGAGACATAGAGCCGAAGTCCCATTATTCACTGGAAGGGGATAATTACACAGAGGAAGGCTTCCATGGGTTCCCTACCCCCACCCACCTTTTCTACTGTCTAAGTATTGGAATTATGTGGGAACTCATTTAATTCAACAACTATTTGTGGACATCTTGTCCTGTGTTGCATGTGGATAAGAAATAAACGGTTGGAAATAAGTAATACCTTGCCCTTATCTTAGAATAATTTATTGTGTAGATATATGATTGAGTAGTTGAAAAGTTCTTTGAAAGAGGATCTCTTAACAATTTGAATTAAGCATAAGAGGGTGAGTAGATTCTTTTATAAGGTGTAGGAGAAGAGAGATAGCCAAGAAAAACTCACAGGTGATCACTCTTGAACTGACAATACTTGTCATATAGCAACTTTAGCTAATTCTACTTAATTCTATGTGCCACAAAGACAAAACACAAAGTGACCACAACAAACAAATTTTAGGTATAATATTTTGAATCTGTTTGATGTCTCTCTGTTCTTTCTGTTCATATTGACTATAGATTTGAAAAAAAAAAACCATGTATAGATGCAAAGGAAGCACATTTGTTTTTATTCTTGCCAAAGTCTTGGAACAAAATCAATTTTTTTCCTGCTGATGTGAATATAGATGTGCTATTTTCCCAAATATTTTTGTTTGTTTGGGGGTGACACACAGTGATTTTTAGGTATCCTGGCTCTGAACTTAGAAATCACTCCTGACAGTTCTAAGGGGACCACACAGGGTTCTGGGGATCACTCCTAGGTTGGCTGTGAGCAAAGCAAATGTCCTACCCATTATACTCTCACTCTGTTTCCTTATTTTGAACATTCTCTCTTTCCTTGAACAGTTGCTTAAGATCTTTATTGGACTGGAAGACAATATATGCTAGGCATAGATAGGAACTAGGTTTAATTCCTAGCAAAATATGGTCCCTTGATCATCATCAAGTATAGCTCTAATTGCCCTAATCACTACTTTGATGGCTTGGGTATAACCACAACTCCAGGAATAGATGAGCATCTTATCCTCATTCTCACACTGAACCGTAGTCATAGTTGGCCTGTTTAGAGTTCTGGATCTCCTAAACACTTTCCCAACCACAATACTCTCCAAACTGTCTTTATTGGAAATTCTTGATAAATACAAAATTCGATGCACAATGACATTCGGATTCTTTACATCATTTTAGAGATATAATCTTGGTAAAAATTATACCATTCTTGCCTAAAATATCAGTCTCCTCATTATCTGACATTTGATAGCTAAGCTAAGTCTATGGATTATGGTAACATCACAGTGATGACACAAATTTCAATATAATTAGGGTTAAACTAACTCTAACAGAAGTTCAAAAGCAGGAGTAGCTTCAAGAATATAGTCTTGGAAAGAAACAATCCAATTTGGCAAATGAATTCAAATATTATGAGAAGCTGAATCTTCTTAGGTGGGATAAGACTAAGGGCTGAAAACTCAGAGATATTATTATAATGAGGGTAAGGCTGAGTTCCTCCTCCTTCCTCCACCTCTGCCACCTGAAAACCCAGCAGCCTCTGCCCATCTTCCCCAGTAAACAACCTTTCTTCAAGCTTCAAAAGAAAAGAAAACTCTTCCTAAATAGTCTTGTCAGGGAAAACACTTAAGGACCCTCTCAAAATGAAGTCACAGCAGCTCAGTGTCACACCTGATAACCTCCAACAGAAGCAACCCAGTTTCACAACTTAATCTTATCAAACTGCCAAGTCACCAAATTTGTTTACAATGTATTTTAACATATAATATGTTTTGTGGCCTATGGATCTGAAAATTTCAATAAGTGTCATCAAAGTAATATCATAGGAAATCTGATGGAAAAGTTACATGGTAATCAATCAATTCCAGTGAGCCTAAATAATAACATAGAAGGCTCCACTAGCCTCAACCACACAGTCCAGTAAAATCTTAGACCCTGAATTTAGTAACACAAAGGAAAGCTATAACAATTATTTCAAACGGACAACTGTTGATTTAAATTTTGATAAGTCCAGTTGCTTTTGTATTGTAACAAACAATATAAAGTAAATTATTTTGTGCCTGCAAGGTGGCAGGCTATGGTGGGGGTGGGAAATTGGAGACACTGGTGAAGAATAGCTCACCTAGCTCACACTGGGGGTGGGATTGATATTTTAAAATTTAATACCCTAAACAACTGTTTTATGAACAACTTGTTAAATCACAGTGTTAAAATCAAAACTTTATAAAAAATATAGTTCTTTGTTTTCTTTCCATCACACTTGTACACAGTGATAACTTTTTTTTTGTCTTGAAGTTACAGAAGATCTAAGATTTTTTTTTCCGTGTTACAAATTTACCATTCTCTGGGGCTCATATTACTATCTGCGCGTGTATGAAGAAGGATCTTAGACATGTCTGCATTCCATCGGAAGGAAGAGACCTTGGAAGGAGATTGCTTAGATCAGTGGTCGGCAACCTTTTATGTCAACTGAGCCAAATTTCGCCAAAATCATGATTGAAATTTATTTTGAGAACCACATTTTTTTTGGCAGCGCTCAGGGGTTACTCCTGGCTCTATGCTCAGAAATCACATCTGGCAGGCTCAGGGGACCATATGGAATGCCGGGATTCGAACCACTGACCCTTTGCATGAGAGGCAAATCCCTTACCTCCATGCTATCTATCTCTTCTGCCCCTAGAGACACATTTTTAAAACCAAAAATACATAGGATGGTACACTGTTTTTAGTTTCAATAAGTTTTTATTGAGAATATTCTGCATGCAAGTATCCACATAGGTCGGGAGGATACAAATAGCACAACTAATAAAACAAAAACTTTAGAACAATATTATTTATTGATAATGTTAAATTCCATATAACTTGCATACAAAGTAGAGAAAATTACATCCTGACAATGACTGACAAAGTCACAAACACTAATGTGAACATTGGCATTGCATTTCCTTGGATAGTTTGAGTAAGTCAAGTTTGTATGTTTTTTTTTTTTTTTTAAATTTTAGGCACGATTCCAGATTCTCATCGATGAGACAATTTCTCAACTTACTCTTGATAAGATTCATGCTTGAAAATGATTGTTTGCATAAATATGTAAACCTGAACAAGGAAAGACCAGCAAACTCTAGCTTTTTTAGTTGATTATATGAGTCAGGAATACTATTCCAGGTGTTAAAAATCAACATATCTTCCTTCTCCAGGTCTTTTAAAGCAGACCACTTGTGCTGTGAACTAAGTTCACATTTGTGTTTCTCCAATCTTTCTAAATTAGCACAAAGATGTTCAAGTTTCGAGCTCCACAGTTCTTTTTTTTTTTTAATCCAGAAATTGCATTTCAAAGTTGCCAAAGGGAGAAAAATGTAATTCTGTTACAGTGGCATCCAGAGTTTTGTTTGTTTGTTTGTTTGTTTTTTAACAAAGGCCAATGTCACTTTGCTGTTTCTGAAATTCTGAAACCTCTTGAGAAAAGCTTCCCTCCTATTTAAAAGTGCTGTTTTAAAATAGGTAATGTCAATATCAGAATTATTTTCTTGGCGATGTTTTAACAGGCTTGGAAGATGAATCAAAGTTTCTCTGTCAAAATATTGAGCAAAGTTTCTCTGTCAAAATTGATAATTTGTTTTCAAACGAAATAAATTCTTCTTCTAGCATCAAAAAAATTGAATTTCCTTTCCCCTTTAGTTTATGATTAAGCTGATTTAGATGTGAAGTAACATTCACCATGTAATACACTTTTTGAATCCGCTGATCGTTTGTTAATTCTGGATAGTGAACACCCTTCTCGAGGAAAAATGCTTTGATTTCTGATAATAAGTAAGCAAAACGTTTCAAACTTTTCTTCTTGATAACCAAAATGTGCTGCAAATTTGAAACCCTACAATGTGGAGATGAAACAGGTAAAAGAGAAAAACCTTTTAACAATCTTTAAAAGCAAGGACAGTGTTCCAGAGAAAAGTAATGATTTCACTGAAAGGAAAAATATATTGACACTTTAGTGTGTGCTGCAAGAAACCAAACTAAAATACACACAAAAACAAAAACGGCACTTTGTTAAAGGCATATGATATCATATCATAAAGAAATTATGAGAGAGTGCCTGAAACATTTTAAAAATAATTTTTATTTAAACATTTGTTACAAAATTATTCATACTTGAGTTTCAATCATAGAATTTACACCATCCTGCACCAGTGCACTTTTCCCACCACCAATGTCCCTTGTTTGCTTCCCCTTCACCCTCCTTTGCCTATGTCAGGGGCAGGCATTTTCCTTTTTTTCTCTCTATCTCTCTTTTCCTTTATGACACTGAGGTTTTCAAATTTTCCTTTATACACTGTCGTTTGTAATTTTGTTAATTACAGGGTACCATGCATGTCATTTATCCATTTTCAACATCCAGTTCTTGTCCAGAGTGATATGTTCCAACTATCAATCTCATAATGTACCTTTCTCTATTCTAACTGAACTCACCACTTTTTATGGCAAGCTTCCTATCATGGACTAGTCCTCCTATCCCTCATCCCTATTTTCTCTAGATATTATTACCATATTGCCATTTATTTATTTTTTGTAAGAATTTATTCAAGAGATAAAATTGATTAACATAATGTGGTAAACTAACATAACATAATATACTAACATAACATAACATATAATATAATTAATATAATATAATAATACATGTAAGTCAAAGAAAGTTTCTGATTAAAACGCAAATATTTTTTCATAATGGCTTACATATCTTTCACAGTAGCATTTTAGGTACATATTAACATTGAGTCAGGGGAATACCCATCACCAAATATGTCCTCCCCCATCTCAGTTCCCTTTCTACAACCCATGTACCCCACCATCACCCTCCGGGCTGCTAGAGTAGGTGGACCTCTCTTTATCTGGCTTACTATTAGTGATCATATATCTGTTTGGTCCTGAAACCCTCCCTTGTTTCCCCCTCTATTTAAGAGGCAGAGCTAGATAAATTGAGGTATGTGGTTTTGTTTGAAGGAAAGAAAAGCAATAGATTGGGGTACAAAATAAGAGAAAAAAAAAGAAGTCAACTATGCTGAAAATGGGCGGAGTCCCTCTAGAGGCTTCCAACCTCAGTTTGAGAGAGGATGTGAAAAGGTCATTTTTGTAACAATCCTCAGAGACAATTAGAGGAGAGCTGGAACACCAGCTCACTCCATGAAGTTCACCACAAAGAGTGGTGAGCACAGTTATAGAAATAACTACACTGAGAACTACCACAATCAAGTGAATGAATGAGGGAACTGGAAAGCCTGTCTGTAGTACAGGTGGGGGTGGGGTGGGATGGAGGGAGATTTGGGACTTTGGTGGCGGGAATGTTGCACTGGTGAAGAGGGGTGTTCTTTATATGACTGAAACCTTATCACAATCATTTATGTAATCAAGATATTCAAATAAAGAGAAAAAAAATTAAAAAAAAAACAAAACACCACAACAACACAGAAAGAAATATCAAATTAAATAACCAGTGAGCACTACAGCAATAAAGATAAGCACCACGCAATAGTCTCGGTTCTGAAATCAAATCATGCTCAAGTGCAAAAAGAAAGAGAAAGATAAGATAAAATAAAATAATATTGAAGACATCAACTTCAATCTCTACACCAAAATAAAGACATCAAAAAAATCCATCAATCAATAAATAAATATGTGGAAAAATGATTGTTTTGTGCTTTTTTTTTCCTTTTCTTTTTTCCCCTGCATAGGCACAGTAACTATTGGAGATATTATAGAGGGAATTCCCTTGGCCTAGGAGATATAGGGTTTCTCCATTTCTCCACCCCTGAAGTATACTGTCATGGGATTAACTATAGATTCCTTGCATTATCATTTTTCTCCCTTTGGTGCTTTCGTGGTGTATGGAAGACTTCTGCTTTGTCTTGGATGGTAAAATCAGACCTCTGTATCTAGAGATCTTGGTGACTGTGCAGCTCAAGGAATGGAGCTTATGAAGTCTTTCTTTGTGGTTCTAGCAGTTCTGCTTCTTCAGTGTCATTTAATCCATCTTCTGTAGTTGGTGGTCTTGGTCATTATGTTGCTCCTAGGATGGAGCCTGGAATAAACTCTTTCGTTATGTTTCTGGAAGACCCATTCAGTTGCTGTTGTCTCAGTCAGACCTCTGGAATTTGATATCTTGTTTGTTGAACAGATCGTAGACCAAAAGCTAGGCTAGAGCTTTTTGTTGCTGTTGTTGTTGTTGGTCCCTGGATGCATACTGTCCAGTCTTGGCTGCAACAACCAGTCATCTGTATATAGCGATCTTAGCTTTTGCAAAGATCAAAGGGTGACATGTTTTCTGATTTTGTCTTATTGATAGCTGATGAGGAAGGACAACTTGCTCTTAGATCAAGTTGTTCCCATTTCCTCATAGTCAGGTTATCAATTTAGAACTGGTGCATGTTGGTGTCAGAGCAGCATTGTAAATGCCCTGGAGGGGATTTGGTTCCTGGAGCTGTTGTGGAGAACTCTGTTGTTATATTGCCATTTATTATTCTTATATGCCACAAATGATTATTCTGTGTTCACACCTCTCCTTTGACTCATTTCAATCAGAATAATAATCTGCTGTGTTAATATATGCACAGGTGATGCGCTGTGCATGGCTCAGTGTTTTTGTGTAGTCAAAAGAAACAGAAGTTGCACACCCGTACATTGTATACACTCATTGTATGAGAGACTGGATTCAAAAAAACTCCCTGCTGAACTAAACTCTGTGACAGATGACACAGTAAAGATAATTTGTAAAATTCACAATTGTGATAAAATCAAGGCTATCCACCACCCTGGGTGAGAGTATGGATGCCCACTACTAGCATCTTCTCCATGAAGAAGTGAAGTGGCTGTTCAGGGGAAGGGTGCTCACTCGCCTTGTTGGCAAGAGGGAAGAAGTAGTGCAGTTCCTGTGAGAGCAGAACTCTGAATTTGTACAGCCCCAGTTGGACAAGGAATGGGTAGCTAAGCTTGTGTATTTGGCAGACATTGTTCATTTTCTCTATGAATTTAATATTTCTCTGCAGGGGAGTTTCACATGTAGTTTTTACAGTGAGACATAAGATGGATGTGTTCAAAAAAGAATCTGATTCTGGGATAGCTGTGTCTGAGAAGGAGATATTGAAATGTATCCACTCTTGCAAAAAATTTCTGATTGGCACTTATATTATGCAGAAAGTCATAATCAATATGAAAAACATCATTTAAGGGCATTAACTCACAACTTTAATCATGAGTACTCTGAACATGAGAATCCACGGAAAAGAAAACTCTGGGTTGAGAATCCCTTCATGGAAGATGCCCACTCTTGTGCAAAATAAAATATGTGTTTTAAGATCACTCCAGGCACTGTATTTCTAAACCCCACCCAACCTGGTCTGAAGAAGCAAGGTAGCAGAAAAAAATAATAAACCAAGCTAGCCAGAAAAGGATGATCGAGGAGTCATGGCCTTTTACCTTGTACTCTCTGCCCCGAGCCCAAAAAGCTAGAACACCTCTTTCTTTATTATAACCAATTTCCAATACCAGGAGGCTTCAGGTCAAGAGAGAGAGAGACAAAAGTACATATTCAGTGGGCTTTTACATATCAAAGGAAGAGGTTTAAGAAAGGATGACATTGGGGGAACACCTTTGTTTAGGGTTGATACACTGGGTATCATCTTACACTATTGGAGCTGGCCGCCTGGGCTGCACATGGGGCGTGCACTGACAGAGGCTAGGAGCTGAGTCCTGACTTCTGGAGTGGCCGCCTGGCACACAGAAGAGCCAAATTAAAAGTGTAAAGGGCCACATGGCTTGCGAGCCCTAGGTTGCAGACCACAGCCTAGATAAAATGTCTAATGTTTCCAGTTAGAAAGATACCATTTCATCATCCAGCTCACATTTTACTGGCACCAACACATCACATGTACAGTCCTAAATGCAGAAGAGACTGAAAAATGTAGTACAATATAATTATGGGATAAAAGATGGTTTTTTATAAACAACTGGTATTTCTTCAACACTGAGATTAAAAAGACAGAGCTGGAGCAATAACACAGTGGGTATAGCACTTGCTTTGCATGTAGCCAACCTGGGTTTGATCCCCAGAATCTCATAGTGTACCTTGAGCCTTCCAGGAGTGATTTCTGAGCACAGAGCCAGGAGTAATGCTTAAGTGTCACCAAGTATAGCTCAAACACCAGCCCCCAAAAAGATAAAAAAAAAAAAAAAGGTATAACTTATGAGCTTCTTTGTATTGTGATTCCTTATCATTTTGGAGAAAATCCAAAATATTTTTCACCTTTGTTTTACTAATCCTTGTAAGCTTATGTTGCTGAGACATTAGTAAGCCATAACCCATGAATGGATATCAATTGATTAGAAAGGAGATATAATTGAAACCAATCATCTCTCACCATAATCATGACCAATAAATAATTCTGCCTTGAAAAAAAAAAGAGCTAAGTAATAGCTAGAATAATTACTTTCATGAAACATAGGCAGACTTTTATAGAGCTCCAAAGCAACAAACACATTTTGATACTCTCAAAATTGAAGAATTTTTTCTGAGTTCTTGGTGCATGAGAAAACCTCCAATTATATATATAGAATAGCACTAGCATCATTTCAGATTGAAGATTAGGAGAGCTAAAATTTTTAATGAGATTAAAATATTTATACCTATAAGCAAATATATATACAATATGTTTATACCTCTCCTTCCCCTGCCTATAAGGTACTTTTTGCTTACCCTAACAATGGCAGCAGTAATCTTTACAACATATCCCAACATATTATTCAAATCATAACTCCATTTCTGCTTTTCTCCAGGTTTCCTGAACCACTTCATGAATACCATTCTAGACTAAGTTCTGAGGCTGAGCCTGAGGCTTAGTTACCTCATTTTCTATCATGACTTTCTTGGTATCATGACATAAAAGATACACTGAAATAGTGAGTTTGAGTGATTCTCTGTTGGGATGCTAGTGATATAGCTCAAAAGTGTGTGGTTGGCATTGATGCAGGAGAGATGCCATTGGGTCTTAGTCCACAGCTTTGTGGGTCTTAGTCCACATCTCCCAGATTATATAGTATTTCCAATAATATAAATATTGAGTAGTAAAGATGCTCAGGCTTAAGAGTTAGAAAATAGAAAAGTTTTTTGGAAAGAAGTAGAGAAGAAGGAACTTTATAGGCAGGGAGGAACTTTATAGTATAAGACTTAATTAGGATGCCTTGGTTTATAAGAGCTTTTCTTGGGGAGGGGTCACACCTGGCAGCACTCAGGGGTTACTTCTGGCTCTGTGCTCAGAAATCACTCTTGGCAGACTTGGGGGACTACATAGGATGCCAGAGATTGAACAGCAGCATGCAAGAAAAACTCTATGCCCTCTATGCTATTGCTCCAGCCCAGTTTTTGTGGGGTTTAAATAGAAAACTTTGTCTTTATGTTACCTATTCAGTGAAAAAAATGTAACAGAGAATGCAAGGATTTTACAGAGTGGTCTGACTAGTTTAGGGCCTATCTTTTGCATTTCCATTTGCCTCAGGTATATTCCATTATCTCTTAGTTTCTGGTGAGTCTGAGCCAGAGTCTATGATCTTGAGGAATTTATTAACTTCCTATTTATCAGAAAGAGCCCACATATCTTTAGGAATATAAAAAGTATAAAATGGAGAAAGCTAAGATGGAGCTATTCACTGCAGCTTACAAAAGGACACCAAGGCCCTCTCTGTCAGCATGCACCAGGCCCAGGCATGATCCCAGCTCCACAGTTCTTCTCAAGCACCAATTGATGATGCACTGAGGGACCTCAGCACCATTGGAAAGGTCTTCAACACTGTCAAGCAAATAAACAAAAATTCTAATTTTTGCTTCAAAGTCTTGAAGCACTAATATACAAAATTAGATTTCATTCCCCTTTAGGGACAAGAAAGTATTTTCATAATGGCTGTATGGCCAGTAATTCTGATATTGTATTCATGCTTGGATTTTATGTAGTAATTAAACTGTATCTACACCAAAATTTATTTTCTTAATTAGTATTCTTTGAACCGTTCCCATAATAAGTACTATGAATCCAAAATCAGGCAAGATTGTTTCTTTTCCTTGAGGATGTTATAGCCAGCCCATCAGAGAACTGTGAAATTCATACTATCCACAGGCATTAATCAGATCCTAGAGGAGCTGGAGTATGGGATGGGAGAGAAAAAAAGACAAAATCAATATCTGGTTGTGAATATAGGACACACAGACACACATAGACTACATTGAAAGTTCCATATGCAAGAACATCAGTCACTGAAGATGCAGACCTTCCAAGTGTAGCTTGAAAGTCTGAAAGATTTTGTAAAAGTGGAGGGACTTGTTCTGGGTCTTAGTAAGTGATTTGGGCTTGGATAAATCAAGAAGAGAGGTACAGAAAATGTTAAAGAAAATTAGAGAGACTATATCATAAGCTCAAGTGGGAAAAATACAGTAATTATCTTTTGGATTAATGCAACCAACACTCATAAAGGACAAAGAATTGGGCCATTCTCAAAGGAGTAGTGTGTATTCCCTTTCCAGAGGAGTTGACTTTTAGACAAATGCCAAATGAACCTGCACTCAAGGCACACTTCATCTCCTGTTGTTATTCCATTCTCCACTTCAATTTAAGTAAAGGCAGAGAGTGCTTGGTCCCAAAGGCCACCATTAGACCACATTTGCTTACTGGTGTTGGAGGAAGATGGTGTCCAATGAATGATTTTTCTTTCATAACTAACCGATAACTATCCTGGTAGACACTAAATGCTGATGTTAAACAGGAGATCTAGCCAATTGGATGGAGATTCTCAACTCTCCCCCATTCTCACACCCTAGAATTAGTCACCATTTCTGTCATTCCTTTCTTCTCAACTTCTCTTTTTTTTTCAGCTTAATTCTGGGTCTGATTCATAGAACTTGAGAAGAATAGAATTACTTTAGATATATTTTAGGGCAGTCTTAAAAAGCATAGTAAAATTAAGATAGCATAAGAATTTTCGGAACTTTTAACTCAAGGATAAAAAATATCAATATATCAGTAAAATAGAAACTGAACTATGTTAAAATATGTTAAAAATAATGACATTTACATAATTTAATAAAATATGTTAAAAATTAGCAACTCCTATTTTCTCTCCTTTTTTTTTCTTTTTTTTCTTTTTGCCTTTGCTCTAGAAAAGATAATTTGTTTGACATAAGGAGCACTTTTTAGTCTGGTCAAGATAACTATCTTTTATATAAGTTAGGAGCCTAAACAATTCTAATTTCCCCTGGATCCTTATTTTCTTACTCAAATATGGTTGATTATTCTCCAAGGAATCCATTGTGGTTCTAATTTTTGATCAGGATTATTATACAATAATACATATTCACAAAGAAGAACTCCTGTATCTTGGAAGAAATATTTTCTTGATAAGTCCCTAGACTCTCTTTCTGCAATTCTGGCAGCATAGTTTATTGGCTTTGTAATATAAAACTCTCACCATTAGGGACAGAGCTAAGATCACCAAACTATTTGCCACAGATCCTTAGTTGAGCTTTGAATCACAAAAGTAGTAGAAAGCCCAGCATGATATCTATTCTAAAATGAGCCATCCCTTAATTAAACAGAAGTAAATAGAGGTTACAATGTGTTCCTTAATTAAATAGATGTAAATGCCCAATCACCCTACTTTCCACACACATCATTTTGCATTATCTCATTTTCTTGTTTGCCCAATGGAAATGGAAATTCTGAGACTATTTTCGTTAAAATCTCCAGAGTGTTTCTAACAGGCTGGGCATTCAATCATGAATATTGAACACTGGTTTATTGAAATTTGTAGCTACTGATTTGTATAGTTTGTGGAATCTGTGTCTATTTTTCTTTCTTTTCACATGTATGAACATGAAAATTATACCAGGCTAAAATGACTGGACCTGCCTCTACCCAACAAGAGATAGTGGCTGACAGATGAACAGAGCATCTGAAAATTCTGAGTGCTGTGTCAGATGGGCTCTGTATATTCCTCAGTCTTAAAGCCACATTTCTGTAGTCTTTATTTATGCTTTGTCTTGAGCAAACAAATTCCTTATGAGTACTGAAACTGTAATTCATGGAATATGTAATTCTTAATTGCATGTGTCAACTTATCTAGGCTTTGGTGCCCAGTTGTTCAGTTTAACACAGCTTTCAATGTAGCTGTGAAGTATTTTAAAATTGTCATTAGTATTCAATATCATTTGGCTGTAAGTAAAGGAGAGAATCCTCCACAATGTGGGCGTTAGCAGGGCACATGAGAAAAAGTCCCACTGCTCTGAGCTTTTAGGCTGAACAAATAATCAAAATTATATCAGATGGTTTAGCAAAGAAAAGCTCAACATAATAACATATATGTATAACGTAATAAGATGTATTATATGTACTTATCTTGTAATGATCATGACAGATTGAGTTGTTACATGCATTGATATTGAAATGAATCCAGTTGATGTGAACGTGACAGCAATAGAGAGAGGTTTTCATTATCAGTAGAAGAAGCAGATCTGAGAAAGGCAAGAAACAATAAATATCTGAGGGCCTAGAGCTACCCCTACATGAAATTTAATAGTCTTGGTTACACATCATGTTATTAAGCATATAGAACACATTATAATTATGTTCTATATTTGAACTCTAAACTGGTCAGAACTGAGACTCTTTTTTGGCTTTTTTTTAGGGAGGATTCTTGCTCAGAAAAAAGTCCAACAACTCTACACCTTCAGCTAGAAATGAATGCCTAGGTCAGATTTTTCCTCAACCCCATTGCTTATTTATGGCTAGCCCATCTCTGTGCCTCCATCTTACCTAGTTTGTGGCCTTTCCCTTGCCCTTTACTGCTTACTGCATTACTAAATGCAAAATACCCCATCATTATTGTAATTAGAGACAGTTGACTTAAATAATAAAGTGAAACAAACTCATGTAAAGGTGTCAGTCAATTTTGAGACGTTGAACCTGATACTACAGCATTGACCTGATATAGCTTTCCTGTGGATTTCCATTTTGGGGAAGAGGGTTAGCATTTGCTCCTAAGCAATGCTCAGGGAGACTGGAGGCCTCTCCCAGTAAGTTGATTCCAGTCAACTTGGGCTTAGTGCTTAGACCCACCAAGCCTTGAGAGCTACTCTGACAGTGCTTGCAGGGTCTTGGATGCAGTGATAAAAGTTAGGGAGTTGTGCATGCTGAATGTGCTCTTGGCTGTAAACTGTGCCCCCCAGCTCCTATTTATACAGTTAAGGGAAATGGGGTGTTAAGCAGAAGAGGATTCTTTTTGGGGGGTCCACACCCAGTGACACTCAAGGGTTACTCTTGTCTATGCTCTCAGAAGTCACTCCTGTTCCTGGGGAATCCTATGGAACGCTGGGGGATTGAACTAGGCTAGCACTTGCAAGGCAGACACCTTACCTCTAGCGCCACCACTCCGGCCCCAGAAGAGGATTCTTGACATAATAAAGAGGGAATAACTTATTTTTATTTTGAGAACAAAAAGACTCTTGAGTTGGAGAGACAGTACATGGGTAGGGCATTTGTCTTGCATGTGCCAACCTGGGTGTGATGCCTAGCAGTTCATATGATCTCTAATCTTTCCAGAAATGATCCTTAAAATCAGAGCCAGGAGCAAGCCCTGAGCACAGCTGGATGTGGTCCAACCACCACGAAAGATGAAACTCTCATGTAGAAAGAATATTGTTAACTGACAAATTTCTACCTAGATAAGATCCTGACCTCAAAGTGATGCTCTTCACTTTTAGGTTATTGGGGCAAGAAATGGGGAGACAGGGTTATTACAAAATATAGTGATAGGGAAAGATCTTCTATTCTCTTAGAGCCTTATTTTCTATAATTTAAAATGATCTTCCTTTGGCACTATGGAGAGTCCAAAAGGCTGGAACACATCTTCTGCATATGGGAACCCAGAATTCAATCCCCAGTACCATACAGAGTGGCTTCTAAGTACTGAGCTGGGACTAGCTCCTAAACACCATTGGATATACCCCAAAGTTCTCAAATCAAACTGGCATTCTCACCAGTCTCACCAAAAGCATTCAAAATCCACAAAGCCTTGACTGGCCTTGCATTCTTCAAACTAGAGTGACATTTATCTGAGGAGGCATACTTTGGACATATTGAGAAAAGCCCATATAATCCAGAGAGAGTGACTGATCCCATAAAGCAAAAGCCAAGCTTACCAAAGAAGGAGGACCTCTTCTTTGTTTTGTTTTGCTTTTGGTCCACAGCTGGTGGTACTCAAGGTTTACTTTTGGCTCTATGCTCAAGAATCACACAAGCTTGGTGGACCATATGGAGTGTCAGGGGTCAAACCCAGATCAACCTTGTAGAAGGTAAGGGCCCAATTTGCTGTACTTTCACTCCAGTCCCCGGAGGACTTCTACCTTAGACTAGAACATACAAGTCCCATCAATTCCCACATGCTGGCCTGTAGCTTCATACTTGCCAGTCCCCATGATCATATATCTCAGTTTTTTAAGACAAATCCTATATGTGTGTGAGAAAGAGACAGAAACACAGTGTGTGTATCCATTCTATTGTTCTGTTTCTCTTGAGAACCTAGATGGCTATAGAATGTTTCTAAATAAGATGAAAGCACCTGCATTTAATAAACACCTGTGTCTTACTTAGAGCAGCCCAACCTGATCCCTATTCAAAGCAGTGCTCTTCCAAAGGTTAGAGTGGTCCATCCCAGTCAAAGTGGTGCCACATTTAGTTGTCTGCCCTTCTTTGATGGTTCTGGCAAGGACAGCAGCATTCTATCTAGGAATTATATGGTGATTGTAGGACAATAGTGGGTTAAAAACACTTTACCTGAGTCAAATTGTTAATTGGAATAGAATCCATCTCAATTTATTCCTAGGAACAGTTCTGCTTTTCTGAGGCATTAGGAATAAATTGAGGTGGATCCTGTTCCAATTAGAATTTATGATTAAGACCATCATTTCAGGAGTACAAGCTAAGCAAAGCCATGCACGTTTGAAAATCTATATGGCTGAGGAGGCCATTAAATAAAAAGGTTACTTGCTGGGAAGAAAGTCATAATGAACCAGTCTCCCTAATATTTCTTCATGTCCCCAAGTTTTCAATGCAGTGACCATCATTTAAAGGTTAGAATCAAGGAGTATTTTGTGTTGTATCATAGGCTTCCAGGACTATGAAGAGCCTTTTATAAGCGAGGGAACTAAGGTCATTGAGGAAGGGAGTTACCCAAAAGATATGCCAACCCACAGAGCCTACACCATGAAAGAAGGTTATGACATTCACTTCAGTTTCAAGAGCAAGGGCTAAAATTGCCTGTGCTTTGTTCCCTAAAATTACTGAGAAGTTGATGTGCTAATTTTGCTTTTTTGAGTAGCAAGTCAGTGGGTAGAAAGATCATGCACCAAAGGTGACTTTTATATCTAATACCATTATCTGAAAGGAAAATTAATATATTAGGACCTTCCTCGAACCTTATTCATTTAGCAATGAACCAATGACTATTATCAGAATACTTAGTATTTGCTTAGCATTTTGCCAACTGTTTTACAATAAAACTTTAGAACAATCCTATAAATAGGTCCTTTTTAATTTCTTATTTACACTGGACAATTTTAGTAATTTACCCACAGGCGCACAGAGAATAAGGGGATGAGAGAATCTGAGCCTAATTATGTGGAACCAGAATCAACACTCATCACCTGTACAATTCTTGATTTCTCACATTAACTTTATGCATTAATCAGGGGTATAATAATCAGGGGTATATATGTATATATATATATATATATATATTCTCATCATTTTGCATATGATCAAAGCATGTTCAGTAATGTTGAAGAAGTGGTCCAACATTGTTTCCTGGCCTCAGATATTGCTATTTCATAACTCTCCAGAAATCTGTCTCCTGCTGACCCCTTATTTATTTCCTCTGATTTCAGAGGACTTTGACAAATGGATGTTTCGAATCAATGTTTGAATGAGTTTTTCTGGGTGAATTAAAACTGTTCATTCTCTATGTAGAGAAAGCAACGTCTTTACAAGAAATCTACTCAATCAATCTTTCTCACTAGTATCCCCAAGATTCTTTTAAAACAATCACCTTTTAATATTTTGTTTGTTTTAGGGGTGCTCAGGCCTTCACCTCACCTCATTCATATGTCATATGTGGTGCAGGACCTTAACCTCAGACCTCTAGAGCTCTTACTCCCCCCAGTCATTGTTTAAATACAGATTATAATTTCACTATAGATACCTCCATTTTTAAACCCATAGAATTGGCCTGGAAAATGCTAGATAAAACTAATTTTCTTCTGCTTTCTTTGGCCTCCAAATTAGATGGCAGTACAAGGTCAGATGACCTAGTTTTGATTAGATGGGCTTTACATAAAAACACTTGTTTTGGTTCCTAATTTTTATCTATACATGTGATAACTTCATTATCAAGTATACATTCTCAGGTAAGTGACTTAACCCCTAGAGTTTAGAATTTTTTTCTAGAAAACTGAAATAATAAAGGTTTATTTCAAGGCTTTATTCTGAGGAGTAGATGAATTAAAGCATATTTAAATACCTAAGAGAGACCTGAATAGCAAGTATAGGAGGTCAAACTCTAGTCTTGAATGCAGTCAAATATAGTTCAATCCCTAGTACTGCCTGTGTCCCCTGAGTAATACTAGGGGTGGGTTATGCAGGAGTACAGAGCCTTGAACAAGAATTGAGTCTAACCCTAGCCCACCCCTTACACAAAAAATAAAATAAAATAGATAATACCTGCCATAGAGGTAGGAATTAGTAAATGTAATATATGCTTTTATTACTGCTTCTACTAGTTTTAGGAATTTACATTTCAGAAAACCGAGCAGCCTTACATCCTCCATTCTCAAAGGGGATGTTACATTCCTCAGAAGCAGTACACAAGCCCACTGGTGGAAAAGAGGATGGAATCTCTAGGCACTGCTGAAATCATAGCACGTTCACCTTGGGAAACAGCTAAAATACAGAAACATTTGCCTGAATTCAATACTGCAGGGTATTCCCCCTCTCCTGAGATATGGGCTCTCCTCCTAGTCTCAGATGCCTACTGAGTCAGGCATTCACAGCTAACTCTAAAAAGGACATCAGACATGCCCAGAAGTCCTGCAAGTAGAAAGCCCCAAAAGGGTACTCATGGTAGGTGCTGGGAACCTTGAGGTCTGAGATGCTCAGAAGCACCGCATCATAGTTACCTAACTGTTGGCCCAAACCTATCCGGGAATGAGGACAAGGGAACACATTCATTCTCTTTAATATACTGTTTAACTTAGACCTATTAGCATGCCACTGGCTCTCTGGGAATCTCAGAAAGGCACTGCCTCAAGAGTAATACAGACCAACAAACAGGGCTCAGTCAGAATGGTTGAGTGAAAGGGGTAACCTTAGAAAGCCCTTTCCAATTCAGCTTCAAATTTCCAGCATAACTCACCAGGAACTGCCAAGTCTTCACAAACCCTTTTCCCAATCCCTCCTACCTGCCAGCTTGTGCTACTACTGAGCTGCTTTACTGTTCAGTGAGCAGACACATTCCTTTCAGGCTCAACCAGCTTCTGTCCATCACCCTGACCTCTTTTAGCTTGAGTTTCTTCACTGTTCCTTCCACAGGAAGATCTTCTGGTCCACAGACCCTGAGAATCTCCATTACCACTTTTCTTGCATTTCTGGTACCTATCTAGTACTACAACTTGTATAGATGGTGCCAGAAGTACATATATGTATATATCTGTGTGTATATGTATAGATGCATATATATGTATAATATATATTGTGTATATGTACAATAGCCAAATATATATAAATACTGAGTAACCCATTATTGATTTCCTCCTCTATCTTTATATAGACATATATATGTACTTACTAAAAAGAGCTTCTATCTGCTCAAAGATGTCAAACTTTTGTGGCAAAAATTCCAACAAATGCTCTAAAATCACTCATTTTTCTCCTATCATAAGCAAAGTCTGATTTCTTAATTATATTGTTTCTCCCATTGACACAATACTCAAAATGTTGGTAGAAAAAACACTGCCTGCCAGTATTTTCTTTTCTTTTCTTTTATAGTTTTTTTTTTTTGGGGGGGCCACACCTAGTGATGCTCAGAGATTACTCCTGGCTATGTGCTCAGAAATAGCTCCTGGTTCAGGGGGCCATATTGGGTGCCGAGGATTGAACCGAGGTTTGTCCTGGGTCCAACGTGTGAAAGGCAAATGCCTACTGCTATGCTGTCTCTCTGGCCCCCTGTCAGGGTTTTCTTTTATTGATGTAGTGGTGCTTTTTCTAAGAATAATTTTTGATCTGTTGATCTGCTGTTAGGTTATGTTACTTCAAGATTTTTAAGTACAGCCTCATATTTTTGTGTATGTCTTATCATGCCCACCACCAAAATTCCAGTGCCATCTTGCTATTAAAATGACCCTTCAACTCAATTCCTCCACTCTCATTTTTCTGTGCTAGTCACCATATTTTTCACAGTCTGAGCTATTTTTGTTAAATCTTGCCAGTTTGTTTTCTTTGGTTATTTATATTCCACCCATGAGCTATCCTATCCAGTAATTATATTTCTTGACAAATTTCACTTAGCATTCTCACTTCAAGTTCCACTATTGTATCTTGAAATTAGAACTTGAGCTTTGCGCGGTGGCAGTATCGTAGCCAATGAGGTTTATCCGAGGCGCGATGATTGCTAATTGAAATGAGAACTTGATCTTTATTTAATATCTGAGTATAAATATTATAACTCAATTTAACAAACACCGCCCATTTTCTCTGTTATTACCTTTAAATGTTATTATGATTGAAATATGGGACATTTTCACCTTTTTATATTTCATGTTCTAGCTGCTTTATAATTTTGATATTCTTTTATCTATGAGTTTACACCTTGTCATTTCCTTGAATGGTTTTACCTAATGATTTTCTTCATTTATCCCACATGTCTCTGCCCAGACTTCTGATTTATGTTTACATGATGTTTGAGTTTATGTTTAAGATCATTATGTGAGTCTATGTGACTTGGTATTGACTCACTAGTTTCAGATTAAACAGAAAATGTATTATTCTTCATCCCTTCGATATGTTATTGTCTCATTTTTATTTCTGTTCATGCTTCTGATTTTTTTAATTCTTTACAACCAAATTTAAGATTTCATTTCTTCACTTTCTCATTTTCTGTAAAAGAGCTTCTTTCAGCATTTATTGCAGATACATCTGATGATGATAAGTTTTATTAGTTTCTCTTTTCTAGATAAATCCTTTATTTCCCTGTCATGTTGGAAAGGTAACTTTGCAGAATATTTCTGGCTGGAAGTTTTCCTCTTTCAGAACTATGTATAGGGATCAGGAAAGATATTACAAAGGTAAGGTGCTTGCTTTGCACACAGCCAATCTGAGGTCGATCCCCAGCCTCCCGAATAGTCCTCCAAGCATTACCAGGAGTGACCCTTGAGCACAGAGCCAAAATAACCCTGTCTATCTCTGGGTTGGACCAAAACCAAAACCAAATGATAGAATCAGAATTATATATATGATTCTATTCTCTCCTAATCTGTAAGTTTCTGATATGAATTCTGATGACAGCTTGATCAGGGTGCTACATATTATGTATGTAATTTTAATTTATGTATCTAATTTGTATTTACATATGTTTGAAATGTAAATGTAAAAATGTAATGTAAAATATTATATATGTAATCAGTATGTTACACATTTCTCCATGTATTATATACTAATATTATTTATATATCATTGACTTTTGATAATGTGATAATTATCTGTATTGCTATATGTCCTTTTGCATTTAGAAATTCTGGCATTCTACCAGATTCCTGGATTTCTATACTTAATTCTTTCCTTTGGTTTAAGGGGTTTTGTCATTATTTCTTTGAGTGGGCACTTTTTTCACTTCTCTTTCCCTCCATGCTCTGAAATAACCATTATTCTGATGTTTCTCCTCTAACAGCCTGATGGTTTTTGAAGAATTTCATTTACCCTATAGATTGTTTCTCCTATTCTATTTAAATCATTACTAGAATTTAAGCTTCACTTTAAGGCTTCATTTTGATTATTTGAGCCTGCTTCCTCTCCTTTGCATGTTCAATTGTCCTCCTTTAAATACACTAATTGTACTTTTACTATATAACATCTCAGTCTTTTTTCCATCTCTGTTTTGTTTCTGGGGATTGTGAGTGTGTAGAAGAGAAGGGTAGGTTTGTTGGTTGGAGTTGGGTGGAGAGTCATTCAATTTCTGTCGTGGCTGGGACAAACCTAAGTCCCCTTGGTCACGGTCCCCAGTTATATCTGTCCCTGTCTGTCTTTCTCTTCCTCCACTTAATTTCTCATGTCTTTTCTTTGTTTCCTTCTTTATTAGTATTTTGTTTGACATATCTTATTGATTTTTTGTAGTAGTAATTTAAAATAAAATTCAGTATCTTATATTGCCCACTTATTTCTAAAATGGCCTCTGAGGAATTTTATTTCTTATCTTTTTTTGTCACCAGATTTAACCTTTGGGGGATATATTGGAGGTGTTTTTCTGATTGGAGATGTTGTGGCTATTAATTTGGAGTTATGTTTTGTTTATCAGGCTCATGGATATAAGGAGCAGTAGAGCCAATCTATTCCTTGGAGTTGAGTTTATTTGTCCTATATAGGAAAAACTAGCTTGAGTATGAAACCCCTCATTGTCTATATTCTTTGTGACCAAGCACATTTTTTGTTAGAGTTCAATGACTAAAGTCCCAGATCTTTCCTTTAGGTAGAGACAGACTGAATTTTCACTGATGGAAGGAGTAGTTTCAGCCTTCTACACCATGTTCTTTCTCCCTCTGCCTGGCAGAACTGCTGGGCTGGTTTCAAAGCCTCAGGTTCTGAGAGTTGCAGAGACTTAGAGGTGGGAATGGGAATAGGGAGGAGCCTCCATAGCAATTAAAATTGCTGGAGATGAAGCTGGAGCAATGGTACAAGAGGTAGAATGTTTGCATTGCAAGAATAGGTTAGACATCCTCTGCTCATATGCTGGTGCACTGACGAGAAAAGAGAAAGCTCACTTCTGTTTCAAGGGGTTCTTCCCTGACACAATCTATTCTTTCATGTTTTATGGTTTTCTCTGTATTAACTGTGGTTTTGTCTTTAAAGGTCCTTTCCAGTAATGCCTGGAGGATAGGGTCAGGGCCACTCCTGACAAATTAGCTCTGTTTTTTTTTTTCTAATTTATTCTTTTAATAAAATCTTTATTTAAGCACCATGATTACAAGCATGATTGTAGTTGGGTTTCAGTCATAAACAAAACACCCCCTTTCACCAGTGCAACATTCCCACCACTAATGTCCCCCTCCCTACTTCCCAACCCCTGCTTATATTTGAGACAAGCATTCTACTTCTCTCACTCATCTAGAATGTCATGATAGTTGTTAGTGTAGCTATTTCCCTAACTGCACTCACTATTCTTTGTGGTGAGCTTCATATTGTAAGCCAGTCCTTCTGGCCCTCATCTCTTGTCTCTGGGGATAATTACAATAATGTCCTTAATTTTTCTTAAAACCCATAGATGAGTGAGACCATTCTGCATCTGTTAATTTCCCTGACTTATTTTACTCAGCATAATAGATTCCATGTACGTCCACATATAGAGCATTTCATGACTTATCTCTCCTGACGGCTGTATAATATTTCACTGTGTGTATGTACCATAGTTTCTTTAGCCATTTTTCTGTTGAAGGGCATCTTGGTTGTTTCCAGAGTTTGGCTATTGTAAATAGCGCTGCAATTAATATAGGTATGAGGAAGGGATGTTTGTATTGTATTTTTGTGTTCCTAGGATATATCTCTAGGTGTGGTATAGCTGGATCATATAGGAGTTCAATTTCTGGCCAAACTGGCTCTGTAAGGCAGAAGTGCAGGAGCGAAACTCGGGAAATTGGTAGCAGGTGAAGAGTGTTGTACATTGTATGTCTGAAACTCAATTATGAACAATTTTGTAACTGTGTCTCAGGGTGATTCAATAAATTCAAAGAATTTATTTAAGAACAACATAAAAAAACCCTGATGGTTCAGTGCTCAGTTCTGACAATGCACTGTAGTTCAGTTCAGTGTTGGGTGTGTAGGAAGACAAGCAGTGCCAAGGATTGAACTCAGGTTGTCCCATGTGCCCATTAATCTATCTTTCATGGCTCCTCAGTGGCATTTTTAACAACATACCTCTTTCTGCTGTTTGATAATGAGCTGCAGTTGATTGCAACTTTGAAAAAAACTGATGAACTGATTAATGCAAATATTATTAAAACTTACATCAATACAAAATAAAATAAATATTAAAATAAATATATAAAAGTAAAAGCTATGCAAATAAATATGCAAAACTCATCACTTTTTATTTATTTATTTATCTTTTTTTTCACTTTTTATTTTTTACACCATATTTCCTACATCCTATGCTCTAGGTTACCTATACCTATTATATCTGTTTCACAAAAGAGTATATTGCATAATGAGATGTGACCACTTCTCCCCAATTCTGCATTTAGGGATTTTTATATTAACAGCTTATATGGTGGGCTGAAGGGGTTGCTCTTAATATTTATCAGTGCATCATCATACTAAAAAAATGTATAAGGTTATTCTCTCTTAGAAGTTTGTGATTCAGGCCCTGAGAGATAGCACAGCGGCATTTGCCTTGCAAGTAGCCGATCCAGGACCAAAGGTGGTTGGTTCGAATCCCGGTGTCTCATATGGTCCCCTGTGCCTGCCAGGAGCTATTTCTGAGCAGACAGCCAGGAGTAAACCCTGAGCATCACCAGGTGTGGCCCAAAAACCAAAAAAAAAAAAAAAGAAGTTTGTGATTCAATGGCAGAAGTGCACATGTTTGTTCACATGCACAAATATGTTACAGAGTAAAAAACGACCCCGAACAGGATGGCAAAGATTAGATAGAGGAATAGACAGTAGCTAACTTTTAAATGGATACATAAGATGAAAAGGAGGCATACAGGCAATTCTAAACACATGTTTTATTCTCCAACAGTATATTTAGATTCTAATTAATCAGTTATTCAGACAGGTTTTTCTGTAGGAGCAACTCTGAGCCTATGATCAATTCATGCACTTACCTTAAATGAGGTGCTTAGTTTCTCCCTCAGTCAGATGAAGATCAATATGTATAGGTCAAGCTGTTTGAATATATCAGAGGGCTTGGCAGGGTTCCACAGATGGGTGCTAAGACCCAGACATTCAGTGTGGCTAGTCATAATTTGACCTGTTCATTACTAGAGCACAGTATAAAGTGTGTATTGATTTTACTCCAAAAGATTTAGCAATATGAAGCTGTAGCTCCCCCAAACCATGATAAAATATTAATTGTATTAAAAAAGTACAGAACTCATTTTTGTGAATGTAGAGGTCAAGAAACTCAAAATTGTGTGAAGATGGATGAAGAGTCAGGGGCTCTCAGCCAACCAAGCTGCTGGTAACTTGCACATTGGACTGGGAGACCAAGGGGAAAGAAAGCATTTAGGTTTTCTTTGTCCCTGAAATCTTCATGGATGTTTTGTGAAACTTTAAGATGTTTTTGTTGAACTTTAAGCTGTTTTATTCCAATTTAACCCATATATGGTTGCTGCAATTATTCTTTTTAAAGACTAGTAATTTTTTTTTTTAGGTACATCTAACTTATAGTCAATGAACTTGAGTGAAAAGATAGCAAAGACAATGAAGAAAGACTGTGGGAAGACTGGAAGGAGAAGGATAGAATCCACACCAACTTTATTATAATCTTTCACTTAGTAATGTAGCCCTTAAGCAATATTTATAATATAATATTTTCTTTTTTTTGTTAGTTTTTTTTGGGGTGGGTTGTTTTGTGTTTTTGGCCACACCCGTTTGACGCTCAGGGGTTACTCCTGGCTAAATGCTCAGAAATTGCCCCTAGCTTGGGGGGACCATATGGGATGCCGGGGGATCAAACCGCCGTCCTTCCTTGGCTAGTGCTTGCAAGGCAGACACCTTACCTCTAGCGCCACCTCTCCGGCCCCAATATAATATTTTCTAACAAAAGCCAATACTTCTTCAGAAAAACAAACTTTAATATCATAAGTCTTCAAATTATACACTTAAATTTTTCATAATTTTCTTTATGCTTACTTTTACATGTTTAGAATTTATATACTTCATAAAAACTTTAAAATGCTTAAGACTGATTTACTCATTATTTTTTTAATTTATATGCCTGTAAATAAAATATAGTTTTTGAATATAATTTACTTTATCAAATTACTATTGCTCTGTAATTTTGTGAAATTTTAGATTAGCTCTATTTATCTGTATGTGTGTAGGTGTCACCACCTCCACAATAGAGAGAAGAGAAAAAGAGAGGAGGGAGAGAGAGAGCTCACACATATGTGTGTGATAAAGAGGAAAGAGTGAGGAAACAACAAATGGGCAGAGTCATCAGAACTAAAGATTTTATCTATAGAAATGAGTTTATATAGAAGAATGGAGAGGGAGAGGAAGGGGTCCTTGGAACATTGGTGGAGGGAAGTGGGTTCTGGATCTGAGTGTGAAATTGGAATGATGTATGAATGGAAAGTATGACTTACAGATTGTAAATCCCAGTACCTTGATAAAAGTGGTAAAAAGAAGTGCAAGAGAGGGAGAAGACAGATTGAAGGAGCAAAGGGGGTCAGGGAGACAGCTGTTAAACAGTGTTGGGAGGAACATTGTTTTGGATTCAAGTCCCAGCTCTTCCATCTGCATCCATCCTGCAGCCTCAGCCTCAGTTTCCTCATCTGTAAAGAAGAGATCATAAGTCTTAGGCACAGAATTGTCAAAAGCCACTCCAGCCAGTCCCTGAAACAACTGCTGGAATCTTGTGCAGTCATGGTCTCAGGATCACAATTCCCTGCTGAACCTTGTATTTGGCCTCCCAGAGTGAGTCAGCGACGCGGGCCAGAGAACAGAAGCTCTGCGCCAGCATAGCGAGGGTCCTAGTCGTCCCACCCAGTCCGTCATCAGAACAGCAAAGCTACTGGCAACCACCAATGAAATTTCCACAAAGACCGTTTACTGGGCGCGGAAATCCATCCATAACCTTTACTGGTCTCCATAGAGTCGTTAGAACCATTAGGCTGTGGACTCAGCACTGCTTTAGCTCTTAAGTTAATACAATCGAGACTTTTTTACTTTCCTATTGGGAGGGAACTTGTGCAATTTTAGTGATTTCTTAGATCATTCCATAAGTAAATCAAATATCCTTTCAAGCCCAGTTATCAAAATTGTGTCCTCTGATACCTCATCTTCCATCACACCGCGGTAATCCAGATCAACACATTTTAAACCTCCCCTCTCTCCCTAATATCATCCCGACTAGATAGAGTAATTAAATTTGTACTTTTTTTTTACAAGTCGTACTCAATAAATCTGAATAAATTAACAACGCATTACTAAGACTGCTACATTAAATTTGCATAGTGCATTTAATGAATATGCAACCGCAAGTGAAAAGGTCTGCACTGCCAACCTTCGACATTAGCATAACTACTTCCAGCATGTTTCTTAAATAATGCACTCATTTGCACATCACTGACTTGGCTAATTCTAACTTCAGTCAGGGTAGCCTTGTAATTAAGACTCTTGCTTTAATTTTTAATGAAGTTTATGTTACATCAATCCTGACAGTAATGAGGGGACATGGAAACAAAAAGGCTGCTAATAATTAAATTCACAAACCAGTTTGAGGGATAATAATTCCTGAGGAGAAATTACATGACTAATTATTAATTAAATATTCATACTATTGCACACCATCTCACTTAACTGCTCTTCTTGCTGGTAATAACGTTGAGATGTGGCTGCCTTTTGCCAACCATTCTGAGTTTAAGGTCTCTGGTTAATTTTAGTGCACCATGAATCAATATGACACAAAAAAATAAAATTGTTTTAATTGGCATCATTTTATTGTGTCTAAATATTACTACAGTTGGTTTAGTTTGTGGGGAATTAATCTAGTTAGTTGGTGCCTGTTTTATGGAAACATAAATCCAGTTTATATCCATAAACATCTAATGGCAGGACAACTTGACCTTTTTTTTTTTGTAACATTACTGTTTACAGATAATTACACCAACTCTTTAAAAGGTTATTTAATAGCTTTGCATTCATCACAGTAAAATGAAAAACATGCAATATTATTTAACTCCAGCCTGTTCTGAGAGGTTTCCGAGACCCTCATTTACCCCCGCTGAAAAGTAAGCAATATTAATGTGTGGGTTTTAGGAAATGTATGAGAGCTTTCTCCAAATGTGTACAAACATATTTACAAGTTTAAGTCTGCATCGTCTTCCATCTAATTGATAATTGAGATGTGCTATATAGTAAGGAAGAAAATACTGCTCACAGAAAAAATTTCCATAGTGGAAAACATGAGGATGAAGGGCTTAGAATTTTTCAGATCAGAAATACAAAATTCAGTAAACAAACATTACAAGACTGGAGAAATTACTATGATGAGGCCTAATTGGCTGTAATATTTATTGTAGACACACATGTTGCCCCCCTTCCTTTTGCTCAGTGTTATTTAGATGTATGTACTTAGAAGGAGAAAGTTGCCATCTGTGAGCATGAATACAATGAGGACAAGAAAAAATAATCTAATGTTGAAATGGATAACATGCATCATTAAATCACAACTGATCTTGACTTTTATTTAAAGCTCTGATAAATTCTGGACAAGGCACTTTATGGAGACCATTGTGCATATTATAAAATTAAATAGACATACTAAAGGGATGTTCTTATCCTAGGGGGACACTTGGAAATTCTGAGCCAGAGAAAACACTTCATTTAATTTTTCTAATAATTCAAACTAGCTGATTCTTCAAAGTGAACCAATTGTCGGACCATACACTACAGGGCAAGTTCCCTTAGCTACTCTTGTCACTTCACTATAAACTGACAGGTTTGTAGGGCATTATTACAGAGGCTGATGTGTATCAAATGTTCCCCTTTACTAAATTTTAAAGATCCTTTAAACTTTTCTTTTTTTAACCTACTCTCTTAAACTAACACCTAAAGGCAATGTGGAGGGATCACTCACTGTGAATTGGTTCAGTGGCTTTCCAACTTGATGTATACTGAAATCACCTGAGAAAACTTAAAAATATTAATGTTTCTGGGGCTAGAGAAATAGGACAGCGAGGAAGGCATTGTGACTTGAATCTGACTGACCCACAGTCCATTTTCAACACTGAACATGGGCCTCTGAGCCCAATCAATAGTGCTTTATGAGCACAGAAACAGGAGTAAGCTCTGAGCACAGTTGGGTATGGGTCTAAATAACCCCAAGATAAAACATTCCACCTCATGGTTCCCTGAACACTATCAAGAGCAACACAGAGGATGGAGACTGCCAGATGGAGGTTCTGAGTCTCAATGGGTGTGGACCCAGAACAAAGAGCAAACAAAAAATGTCACCATAAAAGCTTTACTTGAAATAACTATCATTGTGACCTGGCCCTCTAGAACTATTTAAAAAAATTGGGAATTTTTCTTTGTGTATTACAGAATGCAAGCATGTGTGTGCTGTGTGTGTGGGAAGATGAGAAGTACTGGGGGATCAAATTGAAGGACTCATGTATGCATGTATCCTACTGTTATATTCCCAGTCTAAAAACTATATCCCCAGTCTAAAAACATTAATAATGTAAGATCTTTCCTGGTGATTCGAATAAGAAGGAACCTTTGATAAACTGTCCTAGTTTCTGAGGCAGGTCGGTATAAAGTTTCTACAGTAACTTCTGGGTATCTGGTTCTGTTCTTTGGTTCCTTCATTTGCAGAAATTTTTCTCTTTTGTGTAAGAAACCCTACTTGAGTAGCACAAAGTCCTTCAACAGGGCAAAAGGAAGGCTAAGAAATGAACATCTTTGTTGGCAAAATTTGGGTCTTTGTTCCTTGTTCTGAAGAATACTACTGTGTCCCAACTCTCTCTTCATCGCCATGAACATGTTGTACTGTGGTGTAGTAGATGGAGGAAAGCATCCACACGGAGGAGACTCACAGACCAAAATAATCATCTTCTTTAGTGAGGCACAGTTTCCAAGGGCTCTTGGAAGCCAGTCACATCTAGAGTCTCATCTTGCTTGGTCTTTATGGTTTTAGTTTTAATTTTAAAAACTATTGTTGAGGTAACATGTTTATAATATTGTTAACATTTACGGTTTTTATGTATAGTCATTGCATTTCACTATCCCCCAAAAGGCCCAATTCCCTTCACCACTGCCTTTATATCACTTCTTATTCTTCTTCCTTCCTTCCTTCCTTCCTTTCTTCCTTCCTTCCTTCCTTCCTTCCTTCCTTCCTTCCTTCTTTCCTTCTTTCCTTCTTTCCTTCTTTCCTTCTTTCCTTCTTTCTTTCTTTCTTTCTTTCTTTCTTTCTTTCTTTCTTTCTTTCTTTCTTTCTTTCTTTCTTTCTTTCTTCTTTCTTTCTTTCTTTCTTTCTTTCTTTCTTTCTTTCTTTCTTCTTTCTCTTTCTTTCTTTTTTCTTTTCTTTCTTTCTTTCTTTCCTTCTTTCCTTCTTTCTTCTTTCTTCTTTCTTTCTCTTTCTTTCTTTCTTCTTTCTTTTTTCTTTCTTTCTTTCTTTCTTCTTTCTTCTTTCTTTCTTTCTTTTTCTTTCTTTCTTTCTTTCTTTCTTTCTTTCTTTCTTTCTTTCTTTCTTTCTTTCTTTCTTTCTTTTTTCTCTTCTTTCTCTTCTTTCTTTCTTCTTTCTTTCTTTCTTTCTTTCTTTCTTCTTTCTTCTCTTTTTCTTTCTTTCTTTCTTTCTTTCCTTCTTTCTTTCTTTCTTTCCTTCCTTCTTCTTCTTTCCTTCCTTCCTTCCTTCCTTCTTCTTCCTTCCTTCCTTCCTTCCTTCTTCTTTCTTTCTTTTTTCTTTCTTTCTTTTTCTTTCTTTCTTTCTTCTTTCTTTCTTTCTTTTCTTTCTTTCTTTCTTTCTTTCTTTCTTTCTTTCTTTCTTTCTTTCTTTCTTTTCTCTTGCTATATTATTTGATAATCTTAGTTCTGTGATCCAGGGTCAAAGGTTTGTCATTGTTTGATACTGACTATTTCTGTTTTTTTAACTTTATTGATTGATTTATTGGGTTTTGGGCCACACCCAGAAACGCTCAGTGGCTACTCCTGACTCTGCACTCAGAAATTGCCCCTGGCAGGTCCCATGAGGACCACCTGGGATGTTGGGAATCAAACCAGGTCCCTTCCGGGTCAGCCGCATGCAAGGCAAACACCCTACCTCTGTGATATCTCTTCGGCTGACCCTCTATTTCTCTTTTGTTAATCACAAATGGTTGAGATCATGAAGTCTTTCTTCTGATTTACTTTGCTTTACATTGCCTTTAGTTCCATCTAAATCAGGGGTCTCAAACTTGTGACCCGCGGGCCGTTTGCGGCCCTCCGTAAAACATTTTGTGGCCCTGCCCTAGAGAAATCTTTCTTTGTTTTGTTTTGTTTTAGTTGTTTGGGTCACACCCTCCAATGTTCAAGGCTTACTACTGACTTTGCACTCAAGGATCACCCCGACTTTGCCTCCTGCGGCCCCCAGGTAAATTGTTTGAGACCCCTGATCTAAATTGAAATGAGCTGCACGGTTCATGTTTTTGATTGCATAGTATTCCCTTGTTTATCTATCTATCACAGCTTCTTTATTCATTTGTCTCTCATTGGACATTTGGATTATTTCCATATCCCAGTTTTTGTTCTAAGCTCTGCAAATTTAATGTAATAACAATTCTCTAAGCAGTATTTTCTTTTTCTGAATGGGAACCAGTGGCGTGTGAGAATTAAGCACATGTGCTTATCACTGTGCCAGTCTTATGAGAGACTAGTGCTTTGTGCTAGTGATGCCTCTCATTATTGCTTCTCCTAAGGAAGATTGTCATAAAAATCTACTAATGGAGATAAACACCAACTGCCCCAAGCTTTTTTTCTTTTTGGGCTACACCTGGTGATGCTCAGGGGTTACTCCAGGCTATGTGCTCAGAAATTGCTCCTGGCTTGGTGGACCATATAGGATGCTGGGGGACTGAATCCATGTTCATCCTAGGTTAGCATGTGCAAGGCAAGTGCCTTACGGCTTGCACCACCACTCTGGCCCCAACTCAAGCTTCTTTTTTAAGTGAAAATTCTATACTTTGAAAAGAGATACTAGGGCCCAGAGAGATAGCACAGAGGTGTTTGCCTTGCAAGCAGCCGATCCAGGACCAAAGGTGGATGGTTCGAATCCCAGTGTCCCATAAGGTCCCCCGTGCCTGCCAGGAGCTATTTCTGAGCAGACAACCAGGAGTAACCCCTGAGCACTGCTGGGTGTGGCCCAAAAACCAAAAACCGAAAAAAAAAAAGAAAAGAAAAGAGAGATACTAGGTAAAGTCACCAAAGCTCTTTTGTGAGTTAAGAACTAAAAAAAGAACCAACTCCCCTTTTTTTCTGTAAAAGACAGAGAAGACATTAGAGAGGTGAGTTCAAGTTAGGAAGTAAGGAATGCTAAAACAAAGAGTACATAAAAGCCTAGCAGAATCTGTGCATGGGAAAATATTATTTTATGAGCTGTACTTCCAATATGGTCTAGGGCAGTCCCAAGAAAACAAAACCCAAAACCTACCCTGGTGTACATATTTCTATATTATCAAACATGAATGCTATAAACTAGTATTTATTAGGGTCACCAGACTACATATACAGACCAATCTTCCCCAACCAGTTTAATTCCACTTATTCTGCCTCTTGTCTATCAGAACTTGGATTTGTGGAGAGAGGAACAGGCCATCTATGCCATAAATTATCTCCTGAAAACCCACTTTGTGACAAAGTTCATAAGGCATAGTGTCTAAATAAGTATTTAACATGTTAAGGTCAGTTTGTGCTAATCAAACCACATTCAAGTGTGAGCCACCAGTAGTACACATTGGTGTCAATATATTTATAAATGTCAGAACTACCTCTCATTGTCTGAAATGCTAAGAACCCCAAAACTCTTCTCCCACATTACCACACTCCATAATAACCCTTTCTTCTTTTTTTTTTAATGCATAATTTTTTTTATTTAAACACCTTGATTACATACATGATTGTGTTTGGGTTTCAGTCATAAAAGGAACACCACCCATCACCAGTGCAACATTCCCATCACCCAAGTCCCAAATTTCCCTCCTCCCCACCCAACCCCCGCCTGTACCCTAAACAGGCTCTACATTTCCCTCATACATTCTCAATATTAGGACAGTTCAAAATGTAGTTATTTCTCTAACTAAACTCATCACTCTTTGTGGTGAGCTTCCTGAGGTGAGCTGGAACTTCCAGCTCTTTTCTCTTTTGTGTCTGAAAATTATTATTACAAGGGTGTCTTTCATTTTTCTTAAAACCCATAGATGAGTGAGACCATTCAGCGTTTTTCTCTCTCTCTCTGACTTATTTCACTCAGCATAATAGATTCCATGTACATCCATGTATAGGAAAATTTCATGACTTCATCTCTCCTGACAGCTGCATAATATTCCATTGTGTATATGTACCACAGTTTCTTTAGCCATTCGTCTGTTGAAGGGCATCTTGGTTGTTTCCAGAGTCTTGCTATGGTAAATAGAGCTGCAATGAATATAGGTGTAAGGAAGGGGTTTTTGTATTGTATTTTTGTGTTCCTAGGGTATATTCCTAGGAGTGGTATAGCTGGATCGTATGGGAGCTCGATTTCCAGTTTTTGGAGGAATCTCCATATCGCTTTCCATAAAGGTTGAACTAGACAGCATTCCCACCAGCAGTGGATAAGAGTTCCTTTCTCTCCACATCCCCGCCAACACTGTTTATTCTCATTCTTTGTGATGTGTGCCATTCTCTGGGGTGTGAGGTGGTATCTCATCGTTGTTTTGATTTGCATCTCCCTGATGATTAGTGATGTGGAACATTTTTTCATGTGTCTTTTGGCCATGCGTATTTCTTCTTTGTCAAAGTGTCTGTTCATTTCTTCTCCCCATTTTTTGATGGGGTTAGATGTTTTTTTTCTTGTAAAGTTCTGTCAGTGCCTTGTATATTTTGGAGATTAGCCCCTTATCTGATGGGTATTGGGTGAATAGTTTCTCCCACTCAGTGGGGGGCTCTTGTATCCTGGGCACTATTTCCTTTGAGGTGCAGAAGCTTCTCAGCTTAATATATTCCCATCTGTTAATCTCTGCTTTCACTTGCTTGGAGAGTGCAGTTTCCTCCTTGAAGATGTCTGTAATGTCCTGTAGTGTTTTGCCTATGTGCTGTTCTATATATCTTATGGTTTTGGGGCTGATATCGAGGTCTTTAATCCATTTGGATTTTACCTTTGTACATGATGTTAGCTGGGGGTCTAAGTTTAATTTTTTGCAAGTGGCTATCCAATTGTGCCAACACCACTTGTTGAAGAGGCTTTCCCTGCTCCATTTAGGATTTCCTGCTCCTTTATCAAAAATTAGATGGTTGTATCTCTGGGGAACATTTTCTGAGTATTCAAGCCTATTCCACTGATCTGAGGACCTATCCTTATTCCAATACCATGCTGTTTTGATAACTGTTGCTTTGTAGTACAGTTTAAAGTTGGGAAAAGTAATTCCTCCCATATTCTTTTTCCCAATGATTGCTTTAGCTATTCGAGGGTGTTTATTGTTCCAAATGAATTTCAAAAGTGTCTGATCCACTTCTTTGAAGAATGTCATGGGTATCTTTAGAGGGATGGCATTAAATCTGTATAATGCCTTGGGGAGTATTGCCATTTTGATGATGTTAATCCTGCCAATCCATGAGCAGGGTATGTGTTTCCATTTCCGTGTGTCCTCTCTTATTTCTTGGAGCAGAGTTTTATAGTTTTCTTTGTATAGGTCCTTCACATATTTAGTCAAGTTGATTCCAAGATATTTGAGTTTGTGTGGTACTATTGTGAATGGGGTTGTTTTCTTAATGTCCATTTCATCCTTATTACTATTGGTATATAGAAAGGCCATTGATTTTTGTGTGTTAATTTTGTAGCCTGCCACCTTGCTATATGAGTCTATTGTTTCTAGAAGCTTTTTGATAGAGTCTTTAGGGTTTTCTAAGTAGAGTATCATGTCATCTGCAAACAGTGAGAGCTTGACTTCTTCCTTTCCTATCTGGATTCCCTTGATATCCTTTTCTTGCCTAATCGCTATAGCAAGTACTTCCAGTGCTATGTTGAATAGGAGTGGTGAGAGAGGACAGCCTTGTCTTGTGCCAGAATTTAGAGGGAAGGCTTTCAGTTTTTCTCCATTGAGGATAATATTTGCCACTGGCTTGCGGTAGATGGCCTTCACTATATTGAGAAAGGTTCCCTCCATTCCCATCTTGCTGAGAGTTTTGATCAAGAATGGGTGTTGGACCTTATCAAATGCTTTCTCTGCATCTATTGATATGATCATGTGGTTTTTATTTTTCTTGTTATTGATGTTGTGTATTATGTTGATAGATTTACGGATGTTAAACCAACCTTGCATTCCTGGGATGAAACCTACTTGATCGTAGTGGATGATCTTCTTAACGAGGCATTGAATCCTATTTGCCAGGATTTTGTTGAGGATCTTTGCATCTGCATTCATCAGTGATATTGGTCTGTAATTTTCTTTTTTGGTAGCGTCTCTGTCTGGTTTAGGTATCAAGGTGATGTTGGCTTCATAAAAGCTATTTGGAAGTGTTTCTGTTTGTTCAATTTCATGAAAGAGTCTTGCCAAGATTGGCAGTAGTTCCTCTTGGAAAGTTTGATAGAATTCATTAGTGAATCCATCTGGACCTGGGCTTTTGTTTTTCGGCAGA
Source organism: Suncus etruscus (assembly GCF_024139225.1). NCBI lineage: Eukaryota > Metazoa > Chordata > Mammalia > Eulipotyphla > Soricidae > Suncus > Suncus etruscus. The sequence continues at coordinate 28,796,256 of NC_064852.1, forward strand.
CATTTGATTACTGTTTTAATTTCATCAATGGTGATGGGGGTGTTTAGATATGCTACATCCTCTTCCTTCAACCGTGGAAGATTATAAGAGTCCAAGAATTTATCCATTTCTTCCAGGTTCTCATTTTTAGTGGCGTAGAGTTTTTCAAAGTAGTTTCTGATTACCCTTTGAATCTCTGTCATATCAGTAGTGATCTCTCCTTTTTCATTCCTGATACGAGTTATCAAGTTTCTCTCTCTCTCTTTCTTTGTTAGGTTTGCCAGTGGTCTATCAATCTTGTTTATTTTTTCAAAGAACCAACTTCTGCTTTCGTTGATCTTTCGGATTGTTTTTTGAGTTTCCACTTCGTTGATTTCTGCTCTCAGCTTTGTTATTTCCTTCTGTCTTCCTATTCTTGGGTCCTTTTGTTGAGCATTTTCTAGTTCAATTAGCTGTGTCATTAAGCTACTCAGGTAAGCTCCTTCTTCCTTCCTGATGTGTGCTTGCAAAGCTATAAATTTTCCTCTCAGTACTGCTTTTGCTGTGTCCCATAAGTTCTGAGAGTTTGTGTCTTGATTGTCATTTGTTTCCAGGAACCTTTTGATTTCCTCCTTGATTTCATCTCGGACCCACTGGTTATTGAGCATGAGGGTGTTTAACTTCCAGGTGTTAAAGTGTTTCTTCTGAGTCCCTTTGGAGTTCACAAATAATTTCAGAGCCTTGTGGTCAGCGAAGGTAGTCTGCAAAATTTCTATCCTCTTGATCTTATGGAGGTATGTTTTATGTGCCAGCATGTAGTCTATCCTGGAGAATGTCCCATGTACATTGGAGAAGAATGTGTATCCAGGTTTCTGGGGATGGAGTGTCCTATATATATCCACTAGGCCTCTTTCTTCCATTTCTCTCCTCAGGTCTAGTATATTCTTGTTGGGTTTCAGTCTGGTTGACCTGTCCAGTGTTGACAAAGCCGTGTTAAGGTCCCCCACAATTATTGTGTTGTTGTTGATATTATTTTTCAGATTTGTCAACAGTTGTACTAAATATTTTGCTGGCCCCTCATTCGGTGCATATATGTTTAGGAGAGTGAATTCTTCCTGCTCTACGTACCCCTTGATTAATATAAAATGTCCGTCTTTGTCCCTTACAACCTTCCTGAGTATAAAGTTTGCATTATCTGATATTAGTATGGCCACTCCAGCTTTTTTATGGGTGTTGTTTGCTTGGATAACTTTTCTCCAGCCTTTTATTTTGAGTCTATGTTTGTTCTGACTATTCAGGTGCGTTTCTTGTAGGCAGCAGAAGGTTGGATTGAGTTTTTTGATCCATTTAGCCACTCTGTGTCTCTTAACTGGTGCATTTAGTCCATTGACGTTGAGAGAAAGAATTGTCCTGGGATTTAACGCCATCTTTATTTCAAAATTTGGTGTGTCTTTTGGGTAGTCTTGTCTTAGATTAGGTCTTTCAGTTTTTCTCTTAAGACTGGTTTTGTGTCTGTGAAGTTTCTGAGCTGTTTTTTGTCTGTGAAACCATGTATTCTTCCATCAATCCGGAAAGTGAGTTTTACTGGGTATAGTATTCTGGGTGAAGCATTCATTTCATTCAGTCTTGTCACAATATCCCACCACTGCTTTCTGGCATTGAGCGTTTCTGGTGACAGGTCTGCTGTAAATCTCAGGGAAGCTTGCTTGAACATGATTTCCCCTTTTGATCTTGCTGTTTTCAGAATTCTGTCTCTATCTGTGGGATTTGTCATTGTGACTAGGATGTGTCTTGGGGTGGTTTTTCTGGGGTCTCTTTTGGTTGGTACTCTTCGGGCATGCAGGATTTGATCACATATATTCTTTAGCTCTGGAAGTTTCTCTTTAATGATGTTCTTGACCATTGATTCTTCCTGGAAATTTTCTTCCTGGGTCTCTGGGACTCCAATGATTCTTAAGTTGTTTCTGTTGATCTTATCATAGACTTCTATTTTCGTCTGTTCCCATTCTTTGACTAATTTTTCCATTGTCTGCTCATTTGCTTTAAGTTTTTTGTCCAATCTCTCCTGCTGTATGGAATTGTTATGTATCTCATCTTCCACAGCACCAAGTCTATTCTCAGCTTCTGATACCCTGTCCCAGAGCTTATCCATTTTGTCATTCACTTCGTTTACTGACTTTTTCAGTCCTGTTAGTTGACATGTTATTTCAGTTTGGAGTTTTGTCATTTCTGCCTTCATATTTTCTTGGTTCTTATTAGTGTTCTGTTCAACTCGATCCATGGTTTCTTGGAGTCTGTTGAGCACCTTCCATATTGCTAGTCTAAAGTCCTTATCTGAGAGGTTGATTAGTTGTTCAGTCATTATCTGGTCCTCAGAATTGTCATCTTCATTCTCTATGTCTGATGCTGGCCTGTGTTGTTTCCCCATTGTCACACTTGTATTGTGGGTTTTTCTATGTGTTGTGGTGGTATTCATTGTCTATATGATGTAGGCAGCACACTCCTCTGGCTCCTCCCTTTCTGGATGGGCTGACTTGCCTCTAAGGGAGGGGAGTCCTCCGTGGATGAAGCCTCACACTGGGTCAAATCTTAGGCCCGAGCATGCAACAGAGAAGACAGTCCAGAGAGAAATGTTTGCTTCTGTGATATAGCGCCGTTCTTAGTGTGATTTTTCCTTCTTGTTGCAATGGAGTTCTTTCCTTAGAAAGAGTGCACGGCCGCGTAGCGAAGCGGAGTGGCCGTGCTCCTCTGAGCCTCTTTTTGCCCCACTCGCAAGAGTTTCACGCAAGAGGACAGTAGACAGACATAGACAGGGCACACTCACAGTCTTTCACAGCTGAGCCCCACTGGGCCGGTGTACTTTCGCGGATTTTCCCCGCCTGGTGTCACACACAGGGAGCCAGCTTTTGCAAAGGTTAGCCGGTTTTTATGCTCTGAAGTCCATAATAACCCTTTCAAGAAGCACCCCCAATCACCTTTGGTTCAGGATCTGGAGTAGGTCAGAAAGTTTCTGGGAGATGTCTCTCTAGTCCTTTACTAGGAAGGCCTAGAATAGATCAAATAGATCTTTTGAATTAGACAGACTCTAGGTTTGTTTTTTTTTTTTTTTGATCAGCTGTGACTTGATAATTTGCTTAACCTCTCCCAGACTTACAGCAATCTCTCACAGTTTGATGTTGAATATTAAGTGACATGTGTCAGTAATAGTTTGGCTGCACAGTCACTGCACGTAATGATACTTTTCTCTATGCCATAATCAAGCCCAAGTTGGATGTGATATGAAGACTAAGTACTAGAGAAAATATTTCCATTTCTTTTCAAAATTCTTAAATCAGGTTCGAAATTCTTTTTCTTGCTAGTTTGTTTTTCTTTCATGAACCAATCATACCGGAGTATTGAGGATAACACTGATGGAAACTAGACTAGGAATTGTTACTAGAATTGAATGGGATAATAATTGTGAAACAACAGCATGTGCAACATAAGCAAGTTCAAATTAATAAAAAGTGTTCTCCCAGGAAGTTTAACCCCTAAAAACCTATCCACGATCTTCTTGAGTTCCTTTCTTCTTCATTATCAATGAATGGTGGACATGCATACATGTTCTCACCTTTCTACCTTTGCAAGTGTTCTTGGCTTCACTTTGAAGAATGTTCTTTTCTACTTGACCACCTATAAAACTCCAATTCATTCTTCAAAATCCACCTAAACAGTTGCTCCTTCCAGAAAGTTTTCTTTATTTCTTTCTCCTTTTTTTTTTCTTTTGAGCCTCACCCAGTGATGCTCAGGGGTTATTCCTGGCTATGCACTCAGAAGTTGCTCCTGCCTCAGGGAAGATCATATGCAATTCTGGGGTTCTAATGGGCAGCCACTTGCAAGGCAATTGCCCTACCATTGTGTTATCACTCTAGCCCATTCTCTTTCTCTTTTGTAGTTTTCTTGCCTGTGATCTATGATGGGTCCACCCTTGGTTTTACATTCTCTAGATTATATATTTATATTTATCTTGTGGAAGATATGTATGTCCTTTTCAGTCCTGTCCTAGCATAACACAAGACACATGCAGACACTATTTAGATGTTTATTGTTTATATCCATTTGTGGGACAAATAGAAATGCATAGGTAGATAGAATTTATAAACCTGAACATCTGAGTTTTCAATAGATCTTATGATAATGCAAAATTTGATGATGAGCAAAAGCTTCTTTTAATTTTCTTCTTTTTTCTATAATATTTAAGCACCATAATTACAAATAATTTTGTAGTTGGATTTCAGTCATTTTGTTTTCTCTTTTTCTTTTTTTGTATTGAAAACCCAAGAAGACCATAGTAATGAAACAAGTGAAGGAGATGCAAAGTGGTGGAAAAGAATGTGATTTGTGAATTTAAAATGGCAATTTCCTATAGTTTAGGGTCAACTCAGTGAACCATTCATAGTCATGATCAATGGTTTCTCAGTAACAAATCTAAGATTCCTGTCTACATTTTAATTAAAAGAGCCACTTAATGTCCTTAGTAGGTTGGCACTTCCATGCATTTTCCTCCCACTGTTATAAAATTGTCATGATATTGAGAATCTTCTGAACCCAAAAGCATTTGCTGGCTGAAGTAGTAACATCCTTCCTCTTTAATCTGAGAATCAGAATGCTGTGGAGTGAATACAAACAAACAAACAAACAGACAAACAATTATGGTCATTTGTAAAGTCAAAATGCACAGATATCAGTAACTGACAAGTGAGATAGGAACAAAGTAATTGAGCAACTCTCACCATTGCCTGAGCACCTTATTTTCTAGCCATGGAGCCTGTCATCATTAGTAATGGCCTTTGCCAAAAGTGAGAAAGTTTTTGAAGAGAGGGTCTAGTAAATTAGAGAGATCTGTTGAAGCTCAGAGTAAGAGATCCTATCACTGTGGGTGATATGCTTCTTTGCTTCACTTTTTCAAACCCTGACCTCGATCTTTCTTGACTTTTCCACTATAAATGGCATTTTTGTAGCAGATAAAGTGCTAGGCTCCAGAGTTGTCTTCTGAAGTTTGCGTTCCAACTTTCCCACTTATTAGCTGTGTGATCTTGGAAGAGTTACTTCATCTCTGTGTCTTATATCTGAAATATAAATTGTTAAGAGAAAGAAGTTAGTGACTGATATATTTAGGATAGTGTTGTTTTTAACTTGGAAAAAGTAAAAGGCAGATTCTTATATTAGAGCAAAGAATGAATACAGATCATAAATTAACACAGACTGTATCAGTGGATAAAAGAATGGGAAGAGTAGCACTATTTCTTTACCTTGATATTGTTTTATATTCTTGTTTTTCCTTGGGGACATGTTTGGACATTTCCTTTGTGACAAATCCAGGTTCTTCCCCCATAAAAATAATAATGCTAGCAGTGAGTCACACTTTGTCCCACTTGATATTGTTTCAGAGAAAGCTACTAAAAAAAAAAAAGAGAGAGAGAAGAATGGGAAGTTGCTGAATCAATAGTTTTCTTTCTAAAGAGAAATTATGATAGGTTAGAAGAAAATTAAGTGTAGCATAGAATAATGAAGCTAGAAGACAAGATAAATCTAGACTCAAAAAGAATAACAGGTCCGTTGAAATGTTTCTTTTACATTAGAAAAGTGCTTATCCCAATGCTTTCTGGGACTTCTAATCCCTCTATCCCGGAGTCAATAGTGGGATTTCTCTTCACGAAGTTGAGACTTTATTGTTAAGTCTTTTGGGAGTTGGAGGTACACTCAATACTGCTTTCAGTGAGGCTGAAACCCCACTAGGGTGGCCTCTCTCTCCTACCTCCCTATCTTAATTTGTTTTCCTCTCCATTAAAATCAGTCAGTTAAAATTCACACCTTTTCACAGATTGACAAATATAATTCATTTTCTCTTTACTAATTTACTCTTTTTTGTTCTCCACATATGGCTGTGCTCAGGGCTTATTCTTGTCTCTGTGTTCCATAAACACTCCTTGTGGGACTTGAATGATGATATGTGGTGCTAGGGATTGAACCAGGGTTAGTGGTGTGTGAGGAAAGCACCATACTCTCCGTACATCTCTCTCTAGTCCCCAACTTACTCTTATCTTTTGACTTAACACCTATGAGGCATTTTACCTCTGTTCAACATGCCTCACACACAAAATGTTGTCCTCCTTTCACTGCCACTTTTCTGAGCTTGCTAACATCATTTGTAATGTTTTGGGATAGACTATGTTGTGATTTACTGAAATGTCCCTTCATTGGTTGAACACTTGGGTTGTTCCAATTCTTCACTATTAAAAAAGGGATCTTAAGAAAAATTGGGAGCATGAAAATATTTAACTTTTAGTAGTTTTTCCTTTTCCAATAGAGTCCAAATAGTGGCAATACTGATATTTTATTTCATTGGAAAACATTTTTATGATCTATTAAAAATCAAGCATTTGAAGCTGAAAAGACATTAAAAAAGGTAAAGTGCTTGCACTTGCATGCAGTTGACCCCAATTCGATTTCCCTGCACTGCATGTGGTCCATAGAACTCCAAAAGGGGTCATTCTTGAGCACAGAGACAAATAGCCCTTGAGCAGCAACTGATATGCCCCCCTCCAATCAAGTATTTCCCACACATTTTCATGAATATTCTAGCTTCTTTTGTGAAAAAGTACATAGTGAAAATGATTTCTTCACAGTTTAAGTACAGTTTCTCTGCTTTTCTCTTATTTTTTCTTCTTGTCTTGATTTCTCTATAAATCAAACCAGCAACACCAAATTATGAACCTTAAAGGAACATTGTCAAGTGCCATTTCTTTGGGCAACTTTACTTTATATCTTTACTACCACTCCCCTTATTGTTTGGTAAATCTTTACTAATCAATGCTACAGATCTTTAAAGTCTTAAAGGTGCATCTGTTCTGTTTTAACCCTACCCTTCTTCAAGTTTTTCTGTTTGCTTTAATTTTATAAATAGTAACTAAGAATATTCAGTATGTTATAATTAAGTTACTGCATATATAAATTCCTACATAAAAAGAAAAATCCTATGTTTAGAAAAGCATTTAATTAAGTAAGTATTTCCATCACAGTCAATTTCATTTTCTGCTTCTTTAACCTGGTAAGGTACTCTCAAGTTCTAATAAAGCTTTTATGGAAGATGTAATCCCATTTGACTTTGCAAATGTACTATTAGACCCTAAAAAGTTTATAATTAAATTATGAGAATGGTACAGTTTCCAAATTATAGAAATCATACCCCTCATATTCAAGACAATAATAATAGTTTCTAATTGTCTATGGCTTTATCTTTGAAATGTACTTCCATACAAGTCACATCCACATACTATTATGAATTCCACACAATATTATGAATAAAGTTACATGTATTATTAAACTTTATGGAGAGGAAACTGAGACCTTAGAGTCACATGAATATGGATTCCTAAACTTCAGATTTGGTGTCCTTTTACTTAAACATATCTACTTGGAAAATACCCAAATATTTTAAGTGATTCTAACAAACTGAACTTTATAAACCTCAGCAGCATCAGGAAATAAAATACTATGCCTTATGGCAGAGAAATTTATCCAACATTTATTAGAAAATACAATGGCTTCACTATGTTAAATATGAATTATATAATCAGACAAGAATAATTCACCTAATGCAACATAAAAATACCTATTAAAATTTACTGTGTGTCACTATATATCAACCATGTTAAAGAATTATTATTTCAGGTTGAGGAGAGAGTTTAGTCATAGAATATATGCTTTGTACTTTTGGAGCTCTGAGTTTGATCCCTAGAATCAAAATAATAATAAGAAACAATCATTATTAACTCATTTAGTCTTTACATAATAGCTCATTGAGGGATAAACCAATGCTACTTATATTTTAATGATAATAATGTTCATGTTTATGAGATGGTAATAATTTGTTTGACTCACAGAGTCAGGTGGAGAATACAGGAACTGGGTCTGTTTGGTGCACTAGAAGTCACAGGCCTGGTTCTGCATTCTCTCTCCATTTCATAACAGAGAACTAGATCTCAGGCTCAAGAGGCAAACTGTAATATGCTCTGGTTGTGTTAGCAAAGGAAGTTAGGTTACCACATTGACACTATCAGATACCTGGTTCTTATTAGAAACAGTAAGTGGCAATCAATATTCAAGATAAAGCATTTAACCCTAGCTGGAAAATGTCTGGCAGCATATCTATATGACTCTCTACTTATTTGAACAAATAGAGCAGATGGGAGGGTCAACAAAGAAACTCTCTATATGTTAGAATACCCATACACCAGGGGCCTTTCTCTCTCCAATATAAAAAGGAGTGGAATGTGGAGACAGCAGTTCTAGAATCAATCAGTCTCAAGAGGTACATGAATTCAAATTATCTAATAAAAGTTAGGTGACTTTGGAAAGTTGTATACTCCCTCTACTCAGCTGATGAGGAACAGGTGGATGGACTTGTGTACTAGGGAATATAATGACTGTTCTGAACACTTTGTGGGTGCTGATTCATCTTGCAAATTGTAATCAATACCTATGAAAGCTTAGTGTTTGCTGTCTTCCATTCTATATGACTACAAGTTTTTAGACAAGTGGGAGATTTCTCATACTCCATTCTTATGCTATTACCAATCGTTTCAAGATCTATAAAGACAGAACTGAAATCTCCAGGGCCAGTTGTTTTACCACTTCTACCAGAGTTAAAAGTGCCTTCTCTAGATTAAACCTCAGCTACTCTTGGTTGCCACCCATTGATCCTGGTTTATGTCTTGAGGCATTGTAAAAACAATCTAAGGTTTTTCTTTCATATAACATAAAATGTGAAGGCAATTATAGTATGTTCTTTGAGACTGCTCCTTGTCAGAATAAAGAAATACAGTCACCAATGTGATTTTGACCTCACTACAGTGATGAACTTGACTTGTTTTGTAAGCTGAATATAAATCTCTAGAAGGGATCAGCTACAGAGAAAAGGATTACCTCCTCTCCTTTTCTATATACTCTAGATCTGCCCCCAGCCCTCTCACCAGTAGGCTGTCATTTTAGCTTACAAACCACAAAAACTGCAGCCCTCATTTCATGTCCAATGACTCCCTGAGGCTGAGCTTGTACAGATAACTTTTTAAGATCAAATGAAAACATTAACTTTCTCTCTCTCTACATTACTTTTTGAGAGTTAAAATACTTTGCTCACAAATGCTAAGCTAGTAAGAGTGTAAGTTTTTATTTGGGTCACTGTAACAAAATCTAATGCAGACTTTCTAATAGTCACATAATATCTCTAGAATCAGTCAATTTAAACAAGGATTCCCTTATTGACATATATTTAGTTATTGGTCTTGTTTTTAACTTGGCTACTAAAATTAGCCTACAGCGTTAAATTCTCTTGCATGAATATTTTCAGAACACTTTTTAAAAAGAAAAGTTGGGGAATGATATGAAAAGCAGTATTGCTGATCAGGGCAATTGTTATTGTAGTAGATGTTACTAGCTTATTTTATCAAAAGTTTGTATTGAGATAACTGGAAGAGTCAGAAGTAGAGAAAGAAAATGCAAGAGTGATAATATAAAATAAAGAGTAAAATAATTTTGAGTAATTTACATTAATTTTTCTAGAGCCATATCCCGAGAAGAGACCCAACCCCACACCACAGGTGGCAAAAGCGGGCTGAAACCTGAAGGCACTGCACTCCAAGCCAAGCCAATAAATGCAAAGAAAGATAGGTAAACCAGGAAAACATTAACAACAGGGGAGATGGAGAGAAATCAGAACAAGTTCCCAAGTCCACCAAAACGCACAGACCCAAGACAGGAAGACCTAAAAGCAACCATGAGAATAGAGTTCCAAGCCATGCTATAAGAAGTAATAGACACACTGGCCAGAGACTACAATAAATCAATAGATGAACAAATGAACCAATTTAAACAAAAACTCCTACAAAATATGAAAGACTCCATACAAACAGAATTAAATGAAATACGTAAAACCGTAGAAAGCCAGAAGAGCAGAATCGCATAGCTGAGAATCACATAGAACAACTCAAAGATAAACTGCAATCAAAAGTCAACAAAGAAGCCAACAAAGAAATAGAAGGAAAAGCACTGGAAGTAAAAGTCCAGTATTTAATGAACAAAGACAAAAGAAACAATCTAAGAATTGTAGGTATACCAGAAGGGGAGGAAACAGGGAAAGGGGAAGAACAATTAGTCAGGGAGATAATAGAGAAAATTTTCCCACCCTCTGGAAAGACACATTAATTTTTCTATCTTTTTCTATTGTACCTATATTATTTTGATAAGCAAGTGAAAAGATTGTTTAAGTAAAATTTATTTCAAATATTTTTATTTATTTATTTTTAGTTTGGGACCATAGAGTATATTTCTGCCTCTGTGTTCATGAGTGATCAATGGCAGTGCACAGGGGACTGGATGTAGGGTCTTTCTTGACCCAGGGTTACAGGATGTAAAGGAAGTGACTGAACTTCTGTACTAGACCCATAAAACCTTTTGTGTCACAACAGAAGGTACACAGATATTTAATAACATTTAAACTTTTTATTTTAATGCCATCTTATGTAGATAAGAAAAATTACCTCAAACTATCACATTGGCATGTTTATTAAATATTTTATTTGGAGCATTATGATTTACAAAGTTATTCATAGTTAAGTTTTATACATACAATGTTTCAGCACCAATCCTACCACCAATGTCAACATCCCTCCACAATGTTCCCAGAGTCCATCCCATGTCCCTCCTCCTCAGACTGTCATCATACCGGAATCTTTATAAGTTTGGTTGTTATAGTTTGGGTCTTACGATTTCATTGTTGTTAACTCCCTGTTTTGGATATTTAATTCTATCCTCTTAAATCACCAGTGCTTCTGAGTCCTCCTGTCCCAGTTATTTCTGTCCTCATCTGTCTTTCTCCTCCTCCACTCAATTTCTTTCCTTCTCTTTACTATACTCTAGGGCCAAGATTGTTCTAGACAACTCCCATTGCATTCCCTCATGAAATTATTCTAAATATCACATGTAATTGATATCCTGTATTTAGCTTTCTTCTGGCTTACTTCATTGAATACGATATCTTTTAGTTCCACCCATGCTGTAGTAAACTGCATGATTGCATCTTTACCCAGAGCTAGATGTATTCTATTTATATATACATACATATATATATGTATATATATAATATCTTCATGACCCACTCATTTGTTGTTGGATATCTAGGTTATTCCAACTCTTAGCTGTTGTACTGAGTGCTGCGATTAATAGTGATGTGCATACTTCCCTTTGAATGAATGTTTTTTTTTTTTTTTTGTACTGGGGATAGATACCATAAAGTGGAATTGTTAGGTCATATGGCAGTTTGATTCTGAGTTTACTGAGGACCATCCATACTATTTTCCAGAGGGATTGAAATAGAAAATAGTCTCATCAACAATGAATGAGAGTTGCTTTTTTTTTTTTACCACATCTCCACCAATAAAGATGATTGCTTTGAATATTTTTCATAAGTGCCATTCTCACTGGTGTAAGATGATATTTCATTGTCATCTTGCTTTGGATTTCCCTAGTGAAGAGTGATGATGACCATTTTTCATCTATATATCTTGCCTATTTTTATATCTTAGAGAGGTATCTGTTCATTTCCTGTCCACATTTTTATTGGATTTTTAGATTTTGGAGGGTTATCTTTGTATTTCCTAGATACCATTCTGATATATCATGTGTTGAATAAAAATATTGTCTTCAACTCAACTGTCCATACAAAATTTATATTGTCATACAAATTTTTTAATTTGATGTAGTCCCATTTGTTCAGATTTGATTCTGTAGCCTTTGTTATTTATATCATATTATTGAAGATTCCGTTAAAGTCTAGGTCTTAGAGCATTCTGTCTATGTTTTCCTCAAAGTATTTCATACATTCAGGTCTAAACTAAAGGCCTTTGTGCATTTTAAGTTGACTTTTGTGTAAGGTGTGAGATATGAATCCAACTATAATTTCTTACACGTGGTCATCCAATTGCCTAAAGCATCATTTGGTGAAGATATTCTCTTTATTCTGTCTCATGTTTACAACTCCTTTGTAAAAAGTTAATTGACCGGGGCCGGGTAGGTGGCGCTGGAGGTAAGGTGTCTCTGCCTTGCAAGTGCTAGCCAAGGAAGGACCTCGGTTCGATCCCCCGGCGTCCCATATGGTCCCCCCAAGCCAGGGGCGATTTCTGAGCACATAGCCAGGAGTAACCCCTGAGCATCAAACGGGTGTGGCCCAAAAACCAAAAAAAAAAAAAAAAAAAAAAGTTAATTGACCATATACTTGGGAGTTTTCCATTGGATATTCTATTCTGACCTATTGGTCTAAAGGTCTGTCTTTTTTCCAATACCTTGCTGTTTTAATCACTATGGCTTTGTAGTACAGCTTCAAGTTAGGTAATGAAATGTCTACACGTTCCTTGTTTTTCAATATGGTGTCGGTTATTCTGATTCTTTTATGATTCCTAACAAAGTTTATAACTTGTTCTAAGTCTTTGAAGAATGGTCTCTGAATTTGGTTGGGAATTACATTGAATCTATATAGTACTTTAGTTAAGATAGTCATGTTGATAATATTGATTCATCCGATCATGGAATCTCTTTCCATGTCCTTAGGTTTTCTTGAATTTCTTTTGTAATTGTTCTGAAGGTTTCTGTGGTATAGATCTATAATCTCTTTTGTTAAGTTGGTTTCTAGGTATTTGATGAGTATTTGACACTAATTTAAAATTTCTAGATATTTGACACTAATTTATTTATTTATTTATTTATTTGGTTTTGGGTCACACCCAGCAGCACTCAGGGGTTACTCCTGGCTCTATGCTCATAAAACACCCCTGACAGGCACTGGGGACCATATGGGATGCCGGAATTCGAACCACCGTCCTTCTGCATGAAAGGCAAATGCCTTACCTCCATGCTATCTCTCCGGCCCCTAGGGACACTAATTAAAATAGAATTGATTCTTTGTTCTTTTTCTCCTGTGACTCATTATTTGTATAAAGGAATGTAACCAATTTTTGTGCGTTAACTTTGTAGTCACTCTGCAATATTGGTTTATTGTTTATGAAAGCTTTTCTTGTGTACTTTTTAGGGTCTTCAATGCATACCATCATGTCATCTGCAAATAGAAATAGTTTGACTTCCTCTTTTCCAATTTGGATCCCCTTTATTTTTTTTTAATTTTTTATTTTTAATTATGAGAACAAAGATGCAAAGAAAGAGGACAAGGTAAAGTTACAGTGGAAGGATAATCACCCATAAACAGAATTCTCAGAAATCCCCTTGCTGATATCTGAACTTTGAACGTTCAGCCAAAGAACATTAAGAAAAATAAAATAGAACCTATGTGTTGCAAGTCAGCCCCTGAAGAGGTTGACTGATGGAGAGATGGAGGATGAGGTCTTTCCCTTCCAGCTTGGAGCACGAGGCTACCACCCTGTCCAACCAACAGTTCTGAGGTGAAACGGTGGGTAAACAGCTCGCAGACAGTCAGTCAGGCTTGTGGAAATATTAGCTTTATTCGGTGGACAAGACTGAAGTCCAAAGACTCAGCATAAGTTCCAGCCAAAAGCCTCTCGCCTTCCACAGACCCTTGTTTTTATCCCCCAGAATCAGGTACCACCCAATGGTGGGATCAGATACCACCCAATGGTGGAAGCAGAATCAGGTACCACCCTAGGGTGGGGGAAGAATGCCAGGTCACACCCTAGGGTAGGGCACAATCACTGATCAGGGTAGGGTCAGTAACATAATAATCCCCTAAAATATTTACATACACAACGCTATGTACAATTACTTTGTCCCACAAGTCCCCAGATTGTAATACATAATATTTCTTAGCAACACACAAAGCAATCTAAAGCCATAAAACTTATGTAACTCCTTAAACATTGAAGGCAAAGTACTTTTTTACATTTCCATGCACATGCCTATTAGTTTAAGTTAACCTCAAAAGTTTAAGTGGGTTGTTTTTCTTAAGAATTAGAGTCGGGGCCGGAGAGATGGCATGGAGGTAAGGCGTTTACCTTTCATGCAGAAGGTCATCGGTTCGAATCCCGGCGTCCCATATGGTCCCCCGTGCCTGCCAGGAGCAGTTTTTGAGCACAGAGCCAGGAAAAACCCCTGAGCACTGCCGGGTGTGACCCAAAATTTAAAAAAAAAAAAAAAAAAAAAAGAATTAGAGTCAAAGGAGCACAGTAAAAACAGTGTTAGAGTGGCAATTATTGTTTGCATAGGGCCACAAAAATATGAGGGTCATGGAAAGGAAAAGCCTTGGCCTAAATACAAGGAAACCCTACCCCTGAAGTTTTCTGGCATAAGACCAACTCTAGGCTCCAGGCAAACTAATTTGTCCAATCCAAGTCATTGTCTGTAGTGCCATTACACTTTTATTTTTCACACAGTTTCTGTTGTTGGTATCATGTTTCTGTATTAAAGATCCTGGAATCTGCATATCTTACATTGCAGTCAGGGTGGTGTGAGCGTCCTCTCGTTTCACCTCACAATTAAAGGGCAATGCAAAGAGCCCTGTCCTGTAAGCAGGTCGTTGTTGTTGTCAAGTCTTCTTAGTGTTAAGGTAAGTCTCTTTTGAGCAGGTTGATGTCAGAGCAGTGGTAGGGTCTTCCCTGGTAGAGGATTGCTTCCAGGTGTTGTTATAAAAAACCTTGGATGTTTTGTAGATAGCTTCCCTGGTTCAGGGGTGAATGGAGAATGCCCATTCTTCTGATGCCTGTGCCTGGTCATTATATCAATGTTCAGAGTGTAAGGTCCCATTGCACTACAAGATTTGTGTGTTCCAATCTTTATTAGATAAGAACTTATTTGTATGTATAGTATTTTCCATTTTAATGTGCCTATGCAAACAATGTCACGTGGCGTTATTGGTGCATATGGGGCAGTAAGAACAAGTCCAAAAATCCCCATGACATGGTTCAATCATAAGCATTAAACTGAGGGACTCTTTCACCAAAATTCCTTATTGAACAGCTCACAAAGAGAAGAAAAGATAAAAAAAAAGTGGGTAGAATCATTACTGTAAAAGAATACTTAGTAAGAGTTATAGCTATCAAAGAAAATACACATAAAATATTCAAAAGACATATGTGTCCGTTTTATGTCTTTTGAAATAGTTGGGGGTTGTTAAATCCAATGGATGACTTTGGTCTGTGATTAGGATTGTGCAGTACTGAAGTTAAAAAGAGTAAATGTGGGGTACTGATGGTTGTGGGTGAGAGAGTGATGATGAGCTTTGTAGGAGTGTGCGAAAGGGCAGAATCTGTTGGGGCAGAAGGTCAGTCTTGGTGCCTAACAAGTTAAGAACTGAGGGTAAAGAGGGTTAATTAAGGGGAAGATAAGGAATCCGGATTGGGAGATGAGGGAGTAGAAGGGGCTCTGATGTGGGGGAGGGGAAATATATCAGAGGGGCTATATACATTGTATAGCTGAATTGTTTATGGATTAGGCTTGGAGTCAGAGAGGATCACTGTATAGGAAGTCATTCTACATATACACTGATTTCAGAGACCTATTTGAATGTTATCCTCCAAATCTAGAGCATTCCGTTTTTCTTTCTCTTAGAAACAATCAAGAATTAAGTACATTTTTGGGTGAAGTTAAAAAGTATCTATGTGTCCGCGGGCTTTTGAAAATGAATAATAGTAAGAAAAGAACCCCTGAATGGGGTCCAGTATGCATACGACAGGAGTTTGTTTCCCCAACCCTCCCCCCAGGGCCCGATTTACCAGGCCCGGCCCTGAAGACCAGTCTGATGGGAAATCTCAGTGCCCTGGACTAAGTGGTCAGCCCAGGGGGCCTATGGCTAGCTGTCCTGCCCAGAGCCCCCAACATACCAGTGGAAGACACCCAGAAGTCCTGGCACGTGGAGTCTTCTGAGTGCAGCCCCTGCCTCTGTAGTTGTGTATGCATAGGGGAAGGGTTTCTTTCCCCCACCCTATCCCAGAGCCCTATTCACCAGGCCAGGCCTTGAAGACCAGTCTGGCATGTAGATCCCCTTTATTTACTTCTCTTGCCTGATTGCTGTTGCTAGGACTTCAAATACTACGTTAAATAAGAGTAGAGAAAACAGACATCCTTATCTTGTGCCTGACCTCATTGGGAATGCTTTCAGTTTTTCCCCATTTATTTATTTATTTATTTATTTTTTAAGTTATTTTTTTTTAAATTTTTTTTTATTTAAACACCTTGATTACATACATGATTGTGTTTGGGTTTCAGTCATAAAAGGAACACCACCCATCACCAGTGCAACATTCCCATCACCCAAGTCCCAAATCTCCCTCCGCCCCCCCCCCAACCCCCGCCTGTACCCTAAACAGGCTCTACATTTCCCTCATACATTCTCAATATTAGGACAGTTCAAAATGTAGTTATTTCTCTAACTAAATTCATCACTCTTTGTGGTGAGCTTCCTGAGGTGAGCTGGAACTTCCAGCTCTTTTCTCTTTTGTGTCTGAAAATTATTATTACAAGGGTGTCTTTCATTTTTCTTAAAACCCATAGATGAGTGAGACCATTCTGCGTTTTTCTATCTCTCTCTGACTTATTTCACTCAGCATAATAGATTCCATGTACATCCATGTATAGGAAAATTTCATGACTTCATCTCTCCTGACAGCTGCATAATATTCCATTGTGTATATGTACCACAGTTTCTTTAGCCATTCGTCTGTTGAAGGGCATCTTGGTTGTTTCCAGAGTCTTGCTATGGTAAATAGAGCTGCAATGAATATAGGTGTAAGGAAGGGGTTTTTGTATTGTATTTTTGTGTTCCTAGGGTATATTCCTAGGAGTGGTATAGCTGGATCGTATGGGAGCTCGATTTCCAGTTTTTGGAGGAATCTCCATATCGCTTTCCATAAAGGTTGAACTAGACAGCATTCCCACCAGCAGTGGATAAGAGTTCCTTTCTCTCCACATCCCCGCCAACACTGTTTATTCTCATTCTTTGTGATGTGTGCCATTCTCTGGGGTGTGAGGTGGTATCTCATCGTTGTTTTGATTTGCATCTCCCTGATGATTAGTGATGTGGAACATTTTTTCATGTGTCTTTTGGCCATGCGTATTTCTTCTTTGTCAAAGTGTCTGTTCATTTCTTCTCCCCATTTTTTGATGGGGTTAGATGTTTTTTTCTTGTAAAGTTCTGTCAGTGCCTTGTATATTTTGGAGATTAGCCCCTTATCTGATGGGTATTGGGTGAATAGTTTCTCCCACTCAGTGGGTGGCTCTTGTATCCTGGGCACTATTTCCTTTGAGGTGCAGAAGCTTCTCAGCTTAATATATTCCCATCTGTTAATCTCTGCTTTCACTTGCTTGGAGAGTGCAGTTTCCTCCTTGAAGATGCCTGTAATGTCCTGGAGTGTTTTGCCTATGTGCTGTTCTATATATCTTATGGTTTTGGGGCTGATATCGAGGTCTTTAATCCATTTGGATTTTACCTTTGTACATGATGTTAGCTGGGGGGTCTAAGTTTAATTTTTTGCAAGTGGCTATCCAATTGTGCCAACACCACTTGTTGAAGAGGCTTTCCCTGCTCCATTTAGGATTTCCTGCTCCTTTATCAAAAATTAGATGGTTGTATCTCTGGGGAACATTTTCTGAGTATTCAAGCCTATTCCACTGATCTGAGGACCTATCCTTATTCCAATACCATGCTGTTTTGATAATTGTTGCTTTGTAGTACAGTTTAAAGTTGGGAAAAGTAATTCCTCCCATATTCTTTTTCCCAATGATTGCTTTAGCTATTCGAGGGTGTTTATTGTTCCAAATGAATTTCAAAAGTGTCTGATCCACTTCTTTGAAGAATGTCATGGGTATCTTTAGAGGGATGTCATTAAATCTGTATAATGCCTTGGGGAGTATTGCCATTTTGATGATGTTAATCCTGCCAATCCATGAGCAGGGTATGTGTTTCCATTTCCGTGTGTCCTCTCTTATTTCTTGGAGCAGAGTTTTATAGTTTTCTTTGTATAGGTCCTTCACATATTTAGTCAAGTTGATTCCAAGATATTTGAGTTTGTGTGGCACTATTGTGAATGGGGTTGTTTTCTTAATGTCCATTTCATCCTTATTACTATTGGTATATAGAAAGGCCATTGATTTTTGTGTGTTAATTTTGTAGCCTGCCACCTTAGTTTTTCCCCATTTAAAGTAATTTTGGCCAGGGTTTTTTACATATAGTTACTACTATCTTGAGAAAGGTTCTTTCCACCCCCAATTTTCTGAGGTTTTTATTTTTATTTTATTTTTTTATAATTATCTTTATTTAAACACTGTGATTACAAATATGATTATAGTTGTATGATTACAGTCATGTAAAGAACACCCCCCTTCACCAGTGCAACATTCTCATCACCAATTTCCCAGATCTCCCTCCTCCCCACCCCACCCCACCCCCACACCTGTACTTGAGTTAGGCTTTCTACTTCTCTGAGGTTTTTAATTATGAATGAGTGTTGGATCTTGTCAAATGTTTTCTTTGTATAGAATGATATTATTACGTGATTTTTATAATTGATTTGCACATATTGCTTCCCAGTGTGATACCTACTTGATCATGATGCATAATATTTTGATGTATTATTGAATTTGGTTTGGATTTTGTGGAGGATTTTTGGATAAATGATCATCGGTGAAATTGGCTTGTAGTTTTCTATCTTCATAGTATCTCTGTTATCATTGGACATAGAAAACTTTATGGCGGCTTCCCATCTCTGATATTTTGGAAAAATTTACAAATCAATAGTAGTAATTCTTCTCTGAATGTTTGATAAAATTTATCCATAAACTCATTGGGGACTGGACTTTTATTCTTGGGGAGGTTCTTAATTACTGTTTCAATATCCTGCTTCTGATTGGTCTATTTATGCCATCTACTTTCTTATTATTCAGTTTTGAGAGATTTCATGTTTCCAGAAATCTGCCCATTACTTCCAGGTTCTCTTGGTAACATAGTAAGGTTTTTTATAGTAACCTTGCATGATGTCTTGGATTTCTAGGAGTTTCTTTGTAATTTCTCGCCTTTCATTTTTGATTTGATTTATTTGAGCATTTTCTTTTTTGTGTGTATGTGTGAGTCTTGCCAATGTTTTGTCTATTTTCTTTTTTGGTTTGTTTGTTTTGTTTTGTTTTGTTTTATTGGGCCACACCCAGTGAAGTTCAGGAGTTACTCCTGGCTATGCACTGGGAAATCACACCTGGCTTGGGGAACCATATGTATGAGACACCAGGGGATTGAACTGCAGTTCGTCCTAAGTCAGCCACATGCAAAGCAAATGCCCTACCGCTGTGCCACTGCTCTACTGCTGTTTTGTCTATCTTGTTTATTATTTCAAACAAACAAACTCCTGGTTTCATTTGTTCTTGTAATTTTTGTCTACACCCAGCAGCACTCAGGGGTTACTCTTGGCTCTGTGCTCAGAAACTGCTCCTGGCAGGCTCTGGGGACCATATAGGATGCTGGTGATCAAACCAGGGTTTGTCCTGGGTTGGCTGCATGCAAGGCAAATGCCCTACCACTGTGCTATCACTCTGGGTCCAAATCATTGTATATTTTTCTGCATTGGTATTTATTATTTTTCTTTGTATTTCATAATCTTTATTCTTTTTATTTTGACCTTTATTTTATTTTATTTTGATCAAAGTGGATTATAAATCATTCACAGTAGTATTTCAGGTACATAGTGACATTGAATCAGGGGCATTCCCACCATCAATGTTGTCCTCCCTCCACCCCTGTTCCCAGCATGCATCCCATATCGCCCCTCCTTTGTCCCCCGGGCTGCTAGTATAAGTGGTTCCTTCTGTGTCTAGCCTGTTGTAGATTGGGTATCAATTCTGTTGTAGTTGGCTTTGGATTTGGTGTTCAAGTCTGATCATTTTTTATTTCTACTCTTTGTATTTTTTTCTGCATTGGTATTTTTTCTTCTAGTAGTATTTTAATTTCTCTGTTGTTGGTTCTCTAGATATTTAAGGTGTGCCTTTAGGTTGTTGATTTTTTTATGATATCTTTCTTTAAGGTTATTTATTTAAGGTTGTTGATTTTGTCTTGTTTTTCTTCCCTTACAAATGTCTGTATAGATATGAATTTTCCCTTAATTACTGCTATTGCAGTGTTCCATATAATTTGATAACTTGTTTCTTCATTATCAATTATCATTAGTCTCAATGTTATTTCTTCCTGATTTCCTCTTTGATCCAGCTGTTATTAAGCAGCATGTTGTTCAGTCTTCATGTGTTAGGCTTTCCCCACATTTTTTATACTCAATCTCTACTTGGGGCATTATGGTCTGACAGGATGCTTAGTATAATTCTTATGTTTGTGAATTTTTGTAAGTTAAACATGTCTTAAAATGTAATTTATTCAAGAGTATGTTCCATGTTTCATTCTGCTTTTTGAGGATGACAAACCCTATATAAATTCATTAGTCCCTGTTCTTCTAGTTTCTCATTTAGGGCACTAGTATCCTTATTGATATTATACCTAGTGTATCTGTCCAGTAGTGAGAATAATGTGTTGAAATCTACCACTACTATCACATTTTAAATCATGTGTTTTTCTAGGTTTGTGAGTAAAAGACTTACAAATTTTGCTAACCCAACATTTGGAGATTAATTGTTGATTAGAATGAATATTTCTTGATATATTTTTCTCCTGATTAATAAAATAGTGTATATACTTGTCTTTTATTACTTTCTTGAGATTGAATGCAATTTGGTCTGATATAAGTATGGCTGTCCCAGCTTTAATTCTTTTCAATGGCTTGTATAATTGTTTACCATCCTTTTACTCTTAGCAAGTATCTATCCTGGGATTTTTAGATGTGTTTCCTGTAAGCAGCAAATGAATGGGTTTTGTTTCCTGATCTATTGACATTCCAGGATACTATTGATAAAAAGACCTATTATGCCATTTTACTGCATTGGGTTATTGCATCTACAATTTTTTAATTTGCTTATGTAAGTGGCCTTTCATTAGTTCATTTAGAATTGGTTTGGTTATCACAAATGTTGCCAATTATTTTTGTCTGAGAATGTTTGTATCTCTTCCTTCCATATAAATGAGAACTTTGCTGGGTAGTGAATTCTAGGTTGAAAACTTCTTTAATTGAGTAATATAAATGTCATTCCATTCTTTTCTTGCCTGACCATGTCATATGAGATATCTGACATGATTCTTATTTTATTTTCTTTATACTTAAGGTTTTACTTCTCCTTACTGATTTAAGAAATCCATCTCTCTCTTTGGTTTCTGCCATTTTGGTTACTATTTATCTTGTTATTGTTCTGTTCGAGTCTATTTTGGCCTCTTGAATTTACATAGCTGTCATTTTTCAGAGAATGGGGGAATTCTTTGCTATTATTTCTCCTACTGCTTGTTCTTCCCCTTTCCCTTCTTCTTAAACTTTTGGTATTTCTATAATTCTTTTTGCCTTTCTTCATTATAAACCTTTTCACTTTCTTTCATCTTTTTAAAATAGTACTTTATTTAAAGACAGTAGTTACAATGTTGTTCATAAGATTTTTTTTTTTAGATACAAAGTTGTTCACAATTGAGTTTCTGTCAAATGATGTACAGAACCCTTCACCAGTGCATATTTTCTACTGTCAATGTCCCCAGTTCTCCTTTCATTGTCCCCCCTGTATACCTCTAGGAAAGGCATATTTCTCCTCTCTCATTATCTCTCTGCCTTTTCCCCACACTTTAAACACTGTAGTTTGCAATATTGTTACTGAAGGCTATCATGCCTATCATTTTATTTTCTTTCATTACCCAATTCTTTTTTTTTCTTTTTTCTTTTCTTTTTTTTCTTTTTCTTTTTCTTTTTTTGGTTTTTTGGGCCACATCCGTTTGATGCTTGTTGTGTATGTAAATATTTTAGGGGATTATTATGTTACTGACCCTACCCTGATCAGTGATTGTGCCCTACCCTAGGGTGTGACCTGGCATTCTGCCCCCACCCTAGGGTGATACCTGATTCTGCTTCCACCATTGGGTGGTATCTGATCCCACCATTGGGTGGTACCTGATTCTGGGGGATAAAAACAAGGGTCTGTGGAAGGCGAGAGGTTTTTGGCTGGGACTTATGCTGAGTCTTTGGACTTCAGTCTTGTCCACCGAATAAAGCTAATATTTCCACAAGCCTGACTGACTGTCTGCGAGCTGTTTACCCACCGTTTCACCTCAGAACCATCGGTTGGACAGGGTGGCAGACGTGTGCTCCGAGCTGGAAGGGAAAGACCTCATCCTCCATCCCTCCATCAGTCAACCTCTTCAGGGGCTGACTTGCAACATATGCTCAGGGGTTACTCCTGGCTAAGCACTCAGAAATTGCCCCTAGCTTGGGGGGACCATATGGGATGCCGGGGGATCGAACAACGGTCCTTCCTTGGCTAGTGCTGGCAAGGCAGACACCTTACCTCTAGCGCCACCTCGCTGGCCCCTACCCAATTTTTTTCTCTTTTCTTTTTGACTTTCTTGTCAATACTGAATGCAATTTGTCTTTAAGTTCATCTATATTGTTCTCCTGTGTGATTCTCCTACTATGGCTTGATAGTATGTTCTGTACCTCTTAAGGAGCTTTATTTATTTTTCTTTGTTTTTCTTTAAGTTGGTTGAATTTTTCATCTATTGATTGCTTAATTTTGCTTGCTAATGCTTCATTAATTCCTGTTGCCAATAAACTGAGTGTTGATTTTAGGTGCTCATCAACCAGGTTCAAGCATTTTGATGAGCTTGCAAGATTTGCCTAAGTTTCTCTCCCTATTCGTAATTGCAGTTGAACTACTTTCTTTCCCCCATTGTTCTTTGCATTTTGTAGGTGTTAACAGTAGATTTTCAGGCTCTTATTACTTGAGAAGTGACCTGTTGGATTGTTTCTACCAAATGGTGACTAATAATACATCTTTATTTCAGGTTATTTTTCTAACCATGCAGGGATTTTTGAGTATGCTAAGAAAGTTGTTAGTTACTCTGTTGGTCTGACTAAATTTTGAGACTGTATCCTGTATGAGAGATAGAAATGCTATGGCCCATCTGCTCAAAAATATGGGGGTATATATCTAAATACTTTATGTAGATGCTAGTGTAGAGGGCAGATAGGGTCTCATGATGGTAGATTGGAGTATGCAATTTCATTTCCAATAGGGCAGGTCCCACCCACAAAGTGATGCCCTTGGGTTCAGAGAGCCAACAGACATCAGAACTGGCAACTTTCTGGCCCAAAGGTTTGAAAACAGGGCAGTGGTATAGCTAAAGGGCCTCAATTCACATGTTGCTACACTGTAGCATACAGTTTCAGCTCCAGGAGGGCCATAAATGTTTTTTTTAATAAAGCTTTCCTAAATAATAATCTTTCCCTATGCATTCTTGAAGAATATGCCACACTATTTGCAACAATCCTGAGGTAATCACTAAAAACGATGGCTACCAACCATCTTACTATAATGGGCTATCCAATTCTTGCATTGCCGCTCATATGTTCTTGACTTAGGAGCTCAGATACATAATCACATTCAGCCACTTCTTCATGTGTAAAATGGGTGTAATATCAATTTTCCACTGATTAGTTAAATAGCAAACAGACTACTACTTTGGAGAGTTTAAGGTAGCATAAATTCAATGCATATGTGTCAGGTACTTTGCAAATTTTGTGTGCATTATCTTATTAAAACTAAACTAATAACTCACATAAAGCCATTTGATTAATGATTTCAGGAGAAAGCAGGAATTATTCTAGCCCTTATTTTAGAAATGAAAAAATGAAGATCAGAGTAATTTGCCTAAGGTCACTTAACTTGCTAGTGTAAGAAGAGGGATTGTCCCCACATACAACTCAATCCACTCAATAAATGGCAGTGATTTCAATCACTACTCATTTCGATTAGCTTAATTTACACAGCATATCTCCAACCATGAGACTGGAAATAATATCAGTGTGACTACTAAAAGACAAAGTGATGGATGGAGTTAATCCTACTTTAGTTACTAATACTTCTCATGGGTCTAGAGCCACTTAGATGGCTTGACTTTTCCCTCAATTTTGGCCTTGGAATAAAGAGGGCCCAAATCAAAATATTGTGAGTCAGAGAATATTTGATGGACCTGAAAATGGCTGAGTAGGAGACCTCCAAGTTGACCCAATCTCATGGAACAAGAACTTGAGTAGGCTTCAGTCATCCAATCTCTCTGGTTTCGGGATTCAAACCCAGACCTTGTTTTTACAGAACCCTGTAAAATCTTCAGGGTGAAAGCAATATTCTGAAGGGAAAGAATCAAGGTTTGGAATTATGTTGCACCTTAAGATTCTGGGCCTGAGGGACCCCAATATTACAACAGACTTGGTATTTATTATTATTATTATTATTATTATTATTATTA
This sequence comes from Suncus etruscus, assembly GCF_024139225.1. NCBI lineage: Eukaryota > Metazoa > Chordata > Mammalia > Eulipotyphla > Soricidae > Suncus > Suncus etruscus. Next base: position 28,820,641 of record NC_064852.1, read on the forward strand.
TTATTATTATTTTGCTTTTTGGGCCACACCCTATGATGCTCAGGAGGTACTATTGGCTATGCACTCAGAAATCACTCCTGGCTCGGGGGACCATATGGGATGCTGGGGATCGAACCAAGGTCCGACTTGGACGGGCTGCGTGCAAGGCAAATGCCCTACTGCTGTGCTATCTCTCTGGCCCCCAGGCTTGATATTTCTAAGCCAACTTCTCCCAGCCCTTTGTGTCTTCTGCTGAGGGGAGTAAAAGAAACTTGGACTCCTTGGGCAGATTCAACCTATGTTGACAGTGGTTATGAAAATGCACTGCCATTAAACTCTGGTTTTTTTGATCTGTGTTTTATGCTCTCACAGATGATTTTGTTTCTTTTAAGGCTTGTCTAAAAACACTAGAGAGATAGTAGAGGCAATCAGGCACTGGCTTTTCATATGACCAACCCCAATTCAATCCTTAGCACTAAATAGGGTCATTTGAACTCTATAAAAAGTGATCCCCTAGCTAGATTTGGTTCCTTTGAAGAAATCCCCAAAATAATTAAGGATCTTCTCTAGAAAAAATAATAGTAAATGGATAAAATGAAAGCCAAAGCACATTTTCCTTGTCTCAGATCAACAGCAATGACTAGTCTTTTAAGTAGTTTTCTTATGATGTCTGCACCAAAATCCAATGCCTTCTTGTGCTCCCGTGCCATAGTACAGGGAAACAAGCATCTACTGAGCCCCAGTACATGAACCTATGAGAGTAGACAAGTACATAACACTTTCTATAATATAGAATAAGAAATATGTCCTGAACTTGCTTTGATAATGTTTTATTAGACTTAATTTTACATTCAGCACTTTAAACACTTCATGGCATGCCTATTGAAACTTCCAATGTAAAAGCACAAAAATTATAATAAACCATAGATTATATCCACAAATACAAATGCTTCTTCAAATCCTCTGCTGAAGGATCAGGGTAAATCATTAGAATTATGGCAGTAGTAGTTGCCAAAAATTGAACCAATTTCTGCTCATTCTAAAGATTTTCATCAGAACCAGAGAAAAAGTCATGGTTTGTGTTCCTTAAGAAAGTAGGTCAAATCCTATCCCACCTCTGTGAGCTTTAAGTTTTTGGATAATTTTGTCTTTGGGTAATTGGGCTGATTTTTCAGAGCCACTGTTTAAGGATGAGACTATTCATTGAGGGTATTAAAAATACTGATTAAATGGACCCCAAAACCAAAAAAACAGAAACAGAAACAAAACCAGGGTCTCTAACTACAGAAACATGACTGCAACAACTGTGATTGAGAAGAACTTTTACTGAGACCACAAAGAAAGACTTTGGGGTTAGACAATTAAATATGCCTAGAGCCATTAGCTGGTCTTATGACAGAATGCTATAGGGATGAGTTCTCCCTGTTTTTAGGCCAAAAGTTTTTTCTTTCCATTTTCTCCATCTTTTTCTGTGCCTATGCAAAAACAACAACAACAACAACAAAAACAAAAACAAAAAAACCCAGAAAACAAAACACACACATCCTTTTACTCTTTTCTTTATATTTTTTATCTTTTTGTTTGATTTTTGTTTGTTTATTATTTTGGGGCTACACCCAGTGATGCTCAGGGGTTACTCCTGGCTATGCACTCAGAAATTGCTCCTGGCTTGGGGGACCATATGGAATGCCAGGAATTGAACCTAGGTCCGTCCTGGATCAGCTGCATGCAAGGCAAACGCCCTACCTATCATTCCTGCCCTATTTCTTTTCTTTTAAATAGGAGCTCCTGCCTTTTTCATAAAACCTCGGTACATGGATAACTTTGTTTTACCACATATTTCTGCATTTTTCTATAAAACTAAGAACAAAGAAATAAAAAATGCTGGGGGCTAGGGCCAAATGGTCTCAGATGCATTGGTGGGGAAAAATAAGGACAGAACTAAATATTCAAGTCAAAGTCAATGACAATAGAATCAAGGGACTTAAACTTTAATAATCTAAACTTAAAGGTGACTGTTATACTGGCAGGCCAGGAGCAAAGGGTGGTGGTATAAGATGCATTCTGGGTCCATTGATGGAAGGAGGTTGACACTGGTGGTGGGAATAACCCTAACTTACTGCATATTTGAAATTCAACTATGATAGACTCTGTAGATCACAATTGTTTCAATAAAATAAAATTTAATAAAAACGACTGATTAAAGAGGTTGTGATCCCACTTTTTAAAATCATGTTCCTCTCTCATCTCTGTTATAAGCACTTCATAATTGTTCTCCTCCTTGAATGCTCCCCCCAAAACAGTGACTTCTCATCACCAAAAAAGAAGGAGTCTTCTAGGCTTCATCCTAGGATCAATACAAAAACCAATATCACCAACTACAGAAAACTGATTAAAACAACAGTAATGGAACAGAACTTCTACAACCATAAAGAAAGACTTCATCATAAGCTCTAATCTTTTACCTGTCCAGATACCAAGATCTCTAGATACGGAGGTCTGATCTAATCATCCATGATGGAATGGAAGTTTTCCATACACCACAAAAGGATCTAGGGGAGAGTAAATGAACAAGGATGGAGCCTGTATCCATTCCCAAGACAGTATACTTCAAGGGCAGAGAAACCCTGTAACTCTCAGACCAAGGAACTTCCCTATCTAATTCCCCCAATATTTACTATGCCTCTGCAGAAAAAAAAAAAAAGAGGGAGTCTTCAGGGATGTAATTTAGGCATATTCCTCTTTTACTCAGACCTTCCAACAGGTATTACCACTCAATGTTAATCCTTCCATTTGTGTTGTTGGTTTCACCTCTCTCACTACTGTACACAGCCTCCTAACTTATTACACCTCAAATCCTCAGCCTCCCTCATGGTCTTGACATAAGTAAGGTAGCCCTGGTTTTCATCTAGGATTCAGAAGACCAAGGCCTGAAGGAAGAATGAACAAAACAGAGGTGGAGCTACTTGGCCTGCCCAAAGTAACCAACTGCAACTGACCCTCTTGCATATATGCCCAGGAGCATAGCCTCCCACGCAAGTAGCTGGTTACTCAGCCAAACATACTATCTCATCTACATATCTACCCTGACATCTCTATGGCAATGGGGAGACTGACAGTGTCATAGATTGCAATCTTGCAGACCCACAGAGTAGAAACCCCCTGTATAACCTCTCTGAAATGGAGTTCAATGTAGAAATGCTTAGGATGTTCAATGAGCTCAAAGAAACAATGAAAAATACTGCCAATGAAACCCAAGAGTATATGAGATTAGAAATTAGAAAAATACAAACATAAATGTCACAACTGAAAATGATAAGTGGATTTGAATTTTCTTTTCTTTTCTTTTTAATTTTTATTGTGACCAAAGTGCATTACAAATTTTTCACTGCATCATTTATGGTACATAGTGACAATGAATGAGGGGCATTCCTACCACCAGTGCTGTCCTCCCTTCGCCCCAGTTCCCAGTATCTATCCCATATCTCCCTCCACTATCCCCCAGAATGCTAGTGCAACTGGTCTCCACTTTACAGTTTGTTGTAGATTGAGCATCTTTTCATTGGAAGGCTTCACGAGCAGAGGAAGAGCTTCTGAAAATCAAATCAATGAGCTTGAAGATAAAGTGCATAAAGCCTCCAGACACTAACAGAAAATGAAAAAAAAAAAAAGCCTAAAAATAAATGAACAGAGAATAAGAGAACTTTGAAATAAATTCACAGAAGCATAAAAATCACTGGGGTTCCCTAAAGCCAGGAAGAAAACCCCTATGAAGAAGCAACATCAGTTGCTTTCTATCAGTGCCTGGGAGACGGTGGGAGAGAAACTGGAAAATTAATGGCAGGAATTGTGCACTGATGAAGGGTGTTGTGCATTCTATGACTGAAAATCAGTACAACTGTGTATCTCATGGTGATTTGATTAAATAATTCAATTTTTAATTAAAAAATATATTGTCGAGAAGTTCTCAGAACAGGAGAATGTACGTACTCACATTCTAGATGTCCATAAAGTACTGCTAAAAAGACCCAAATTAAAGTACCCCAAAATACATACTAATCACAAGATAACTGAAAGATAACATACTGAAATCAGCAAGAACAAAAATTAAAATAACAAATGTGAGAAAGACTCTCACACATATGATAAGTTAATTTTTGATAAAGGGACAACAATTTGATGTGGAGTAAGGAAGCACTCCTTAACAAATGGCTCTAGGAAAACTGTTCAGCTATGTGCAAGAAACTGAACTCAGACCTCTTTCCAACACCATGCACAAAGGTCAAATAAAAATGGATAAAAGAAAATGGATTAAAATTAAAAAAAATAGGAGTAGGGAACCCCGGTGTCCATGGTGAGTGCACTGTTTTAGGGCGCTCACACGTGGACGACCCGCGGCCGCCAGCCACCCTGCGCGCGACCCCCCCCCTCATAGACTGCAGAGGCCAGCCGCGCCAACGGGGAATAGGGAACCCCGGCGTCCCTGGTGAGTGCACTGTTTTAGGGCGCTCACACGTGGACAACCCGCGACCGCCAGCCACCCTGCGCGCGACCCCCCCCTCATAGACTGCAGAGGCCAGCCGCGCCAACGGGGAATAGCGAACCCCGGCGTCCATGGTGAGTGCACTGTTTTAGGGCGCTCACACGTGGACGACCCTCAGCCGCCAGCCACCCTGCGCGCGACCCCCCCCTCATAGACTGCAGAGGCCAGCCGCGCCAACGGGGAGTAGGGAACCCCGGCGTCCATGGTGAGTGCACTGTTTTAGGGCGCTCACACGTGGACGACCCGCGGCTGCCAGCCACCCTGCGCGCGACCCCCCCCCTCATAGACTGCAGAGGCCAGCCGCGCCAACGGGGAATAGCGAACCCCAGCGTCCATGGTGAGTGCACTGTTTTAGGGCGCTCACACGTGGACGACCCTCGGCCGCCAGCCACCCTGCGCGCGACCCCCCCCTCATAGACTGCAGAGGCCAGCCGCCGCCAACGGGGAGTAGGGAACCCCGGTGTCCATGGTGAGTGCACTGTTTTAGGGCGCTCACACGTGGACGACCCGCGGCCGCCAGCCACCCTGCGCGCGACCCCCCCCTCATAGACTGCAGAGGCCAGCCGCGCCAACGGGGAATAGGGAACCCCGGCGTCCCTGGTGAGTGCACTGTTTTAGGGCGCTCACACGTGGACGACCCGCAGCCGCCAGCCACCCTGCGCGCGACCCCCCCCCCCCATAGACTGCAGAGGCCAGCTTGTTGGCACAGAGACCACACCACCCGTTGCCTCAACTTCCAGGCCCCAGAGTTCATCCCACCTGACCCGAGCGTGGACAGGGGAGGACATTCCCTAGTACCTAGTGGGCCGGAGTCACCTGCCCAGCTGGGACAGGTGGGACGAATAGACTAGGTGAGCTTGGGCCTGCCCCCTGGACCTTTACGTAACCTAGAGCAACCTAGCCCCGAGCCCCAGAGTGGACCTGAGACCCCCCCTAGGGCTGAGAGCAGCTACCGGGAGGGCTTGACTGGGGGAATTTCTTCCGCGGTAACTCGGAGGAGCAGAGCTTCATTGACCCCCAGATAAGGGAGGGAACAGAGAGTCAGACTCAACAGCGCCCGCAACCAGTGTGGCCAGAAGCGGAACTACACCTGCTGACAGGAATAAAGAGGAAGACTGACTTCCAACTAGTAGAGGAGAGGAGAAAAAGGAGAGGAGAAACAGTGCCCCCCCACCACTGTGGTCAGGAAAGGGCCAGTACTAGCTGCCAACAAAAGAGGAAAACAACTAACCAGGCCACATAAAGAGTACAGGAGGATCAAAACCTCAGCGAGTTCACCCAAAAGTCCCTCTAGAACCACCCTCAGGGAGGGAACCAACTCCCACACCACAGGGGATCAAAACAGGTGAAAATTAGAAGCACAGCACCCTAAAACACACCATTAAATACAAAGAAATATGCGTAAATCAAGGAAATCACTAATATCTGGAGATATGGTGACAAACTCTTGCAAGCTTCCAAGTCCACCAAAATACACAGATACACGCGATGAAGACCTAAAAGCAGCCATGAGGAAGGAAATGCAAGAATTAATAAAAGGAATTAGAGAAACCCTAGCTATCGAGTATAAGAAATCTATGGATGAACAAATCAGTCAAATTAAAGAAGAAATGTTAAAGAACATGAGAGATTCCATACAAAAAGAAGTGAAGGAATTAACAGACAAAGTAACAAGCCTTACAAGCAGAAACACAGAATTGGAGAAACACATTGAAGAACTCGAAGGAAAACTGCAAACAAAAAATGATCAAGAAACCAACAAAGAAATAAAAGGCAAAGCACTGGAAGGAAAGGTCCAGTATCTAATGAAAAAGGACAAAAGAAACAACCTAAGAATTGTGGGTATACCAGAAGGGGAGGAAGTAGGGAAAGGGGAAGAACAAGTAGTCAGAGAGATAATAGCGGAGAACTTCCCCACCCTCTGGAAGGATACTGCAATGCCAATACAGGAAATAAAAAGAGTTCCCAATAAGATAGACCCCAATAAACAAACACCAAGACACATGGTAATCCAATTGGCAAAAAACAAAGAGAAAGAAGAACTCCTTAAAGCAATAAGGAAGAAAAGAAACCTCAAGTACCAAGGTAGGGACATAAGAATCAAACCAGATCTCCCATTTGAAATAATTCAAGCAAGAAGACAATGGAATGACATATTTAAACGACTGAATGAAAGAAATTTCCAACCTAGGGTCCAATACCCAGCAAAACTTACATTCATATGGGAGGATAGACTAAAAACATTCTCAAACAAGAACGAATTTGAACTATTTGTGCAAACAAAACCGATCCTAAACGACTTACTCAAAGACGAATTACACAATCCAAACCCCCGATTGTAACAAAAACCACCCTACACAACACAACTACACAACAATCCTCTCTCTCAATAATCTCCCTAAATGTTAACGGACTAAACTCTCCAATTAAAAGACACATAGTAGAGAACTGGATTAGGAAAAATAAACCGGACTTCTGCTGTCTGCAAGAAACACACCTACAGATGCAGGATAAGCACAGGCTTAGAATAAAAGGATGGAAAGTGATTATTCAGGCCAATGGAAAACAAAAAAGAGCAGGGACAGCAATTCTTATATCAGACCAAATTGCATTCAACCTCAAGAAAGTGATCAGAGACAAAGAGGGTCACTACTTACTGATCAGGGGAACATTAGATCAAGAAACACTAACCCTGGTCAATATCTATGCACCTAATGTAGAGCCAGCAAAATATGTGAGGCAACTACTGGCAAACCTGGAGAAACACATGAAGGGAAATGTGATAATAGCAGGGGACCTCAATACTCCACTATCACCACTGGACAGATCCACCAAACAGAAAAATAGCAAAGAAATAAGAGCTCTGAATGAAAAATTAGAAGATTTAGGGCTAATAGACTTATATAGAGCCCTCCACCCCCAGAAAGCAGAATACACATTCTTCTCAAGCCCACATGGAACCTTCTCCAGAATAGACCATATATTAGGATACAAAGCCAACCTATATAAGACCACAAAGGTAAGGATCATTAGAAGTACCCTCTCAGATCACTATGCCACAGAGCTCAAAATTGAGGTCAAGAAGAAGCAATGGAGAAAAACTAATACCTGGAGATTAAACAACATGCTGCTCAACAACAGCTGGATCAAAGAACAACTCAAGGAAGAAATAAAAAGATTCCTTGAGACAAATGACAATGAAGAGACAACATGTCAAAATTTATGGGACACAGCAAAAGCAGTAATTAGGGGGAAACTCATAGCAATTCAGGCCTATGTCAAGAATCAGGAAAATAACAAAACCAACAGTTTAAAAGATCACCTCAAAGAATTGGAACATCAGCAACAGAGAAGTCCAACCACATCCAGAAGGCAAGAAATAATAAAAACCAGAGCAGAAATAAACAACATAGAAACCAAGAAAACAATACAAAAAATCAATGAGACCAGGAGTTGGTTTTTCGAAAAAATAAACAAGATAGACAAACCACTGGCAAAACTCACCAAAAAAAAGAGAGAAAACACCCAAATCAATAGGATCACAAATGAAAGGGGAGAGATTACAACAGAACCCCAAGAAATACAACATATCATGAGATCATATTATGAACAACTATACTCAACTAGGCTAGAGAACCCAGTAGAAATCGATAGATTCTTGGAAAAACACCCTCTTCCAAGACTGGAAAAGGAAGATCTAGAAATCCTAAACAGACCAATCACCTCAGAGGAAATTGAAGATGTAATTAAAAAACTCCCTAAGAACAAAAGCCCAGGCCCAGATGGATTTACAGGTGAATTCTATCAAACATTTCAAGAAGAGTTACTACCACTTTTCCATAGGCTCTTCCAAACCATAGAAAAAACAGGAATCCTCCCCAACTCCTTTTATGAGGCTAATATCACACTCATTCCCAAAGAAGGCAAAGACACTACCAAAAAAGAAAACTACAGACCAATCTCACTAATGAACATAGATGCAAAGATACTCAATAAAATATTAGCAAACCGAATCCAGCACTTCATCAAAAAGATCATACATCACGATCAAGTGGGATTCATCCCAGGAATGCAAGGTTGGTTCAACATACGCAAATCAATCAACATTATACACCACATCAACAACATGAAAGACAAAAACCACATGATCATATCAATCGATGCAGAGAAGGCATTTGACAAAATCCAACATCCTTTCATGTTAAAGACACTCAGCAAAATAGGGTTAGAAGGAACCTTCCTCAAGATAGTTACAGCTATCTATGAAAAGCCTACAGCCAACATTATACTCAATGGTGAGAAACTAGAAGCATTCCCACTAAGATCAGGAACTAGGCAAGGCTGTCCACTCTCTCCACTCTTATTCAATATAACCTTAGAAGTCCTAGCAATAGCAATCCGACAAGAGAAGGAAATCAAAGGAATTCAAATTGGGAAAGAGGAACACAAGCTATCTCTCTTTGCCGACGATATGATGATATACATCGAAAAACCTAAAGAGTCCACAGTAAAACTCCTAGAAACAATTAACCAATACAGCAAAGTGGCTGGTTACAAAGTCAATACACAAAAGACAGTAGCGTTTCTATATACAAACAATGAAGTTGAGGAGAGAGAGATTAAAAATACAATTCCATTTAAGATAGTATCAAAAAATATCAAGTATCTAGGAATCAACCTTACAAGAGAAGTGAAAGACCTATACCAGGGAAACTTCAAAACACTCCAGAAAGAAATTGAAGATGATCTAAAGAAATGGAAGAACATCCCATGCTCATGGATAGGTAGAATTAACATAATCAAAATGACTATCCTACCCAAACTCCTATATAGATTTAATGCAATCCCTATCCAAATCCAGACACAATTCTTTAAAGAATTAGAACAAGCATTCACAAAATTCATCTGGAACCACAAAAGACCCAGGATAGCCAAACAAATACTGAAAAACAAGAAGCTGGGAGGCATCTCCTTACCTAACTTGAAACTATACTATAAAGCCATAGTAATCAAAACAGCATGGTACTGGAACAGAGACAGGACATCAGACCAGTGGGTCAGAACAGAATTCCCAGACATAAACCCCCAGGTATATAGCCAACTAATATTTGATAAAAGAGGCAAGAATCTGAAATGGAACAAAGAAAGCCTATTCAACAAATGGTGTTGGTACAACTGGAAAACCACATGTACGAAAGTGAAAATCAACCCATACCTTACTCCTTATACAAAAATCAACTCAAAGTGGATCAAAGACCTTGAAATCAGACCCGAATCCATAAAGTTTATTGAGAATAAAATAGGCAGAACACTCAAAGACCTATATATCAAAAAGGTCTTTGAGAATGGAGCACCAATGGCAAGAACGTTAGCATCAAATATAAACAAATGGGACTACATCAAACTAAAAAGCTTCTGCATGGCAAAAGAAACCCTGCTTAACGCAAGAAGACAGCTAACAGAATGGGAAAAAATCTTTTCACTCGACATATCAGATAAAGGGCTGATATCTAGAACATACAAAGCACTCAGAAAGCTGAGCCCCCCAAAAGCAAACAAAGCTATAAAAAAATGGGGAGATGAAATGAATAGACACTTCTCTGAGGAAGACAGAAGGATGGCCAACAAACACATGAAAACATGCTCACCTTCACTCATCATCAGGGAGATCCAAATCAAGACAACAATGAGATACCACCTTACACCAGTGAGGATGGCCCACATCAAAAATAATGGAAACAACCTTTGTTGGCGGGGATGCGGTATGAAAGGAACTCTCATCCACTGCTGGTGGGAATGTCCCCTAGTCCAACACCTATGGAGGAAAGTCTGGAGAGTGCTCAAAGAACTCAGAATTGAGCTGCCATTTGACCCAGCAATTGCCCTCCTAGGCATATACCCACAAGATGGAAGGACATTCATTCCAAAATACATATGCACCCCACTATTTATAAGCAGCACTCAGTATAATAGCCAAATCTTGGAACCAACCTAGGTGTCCAACAACGGATGAATGGATCATTAAGATGTGGTACATATACACAATGGAATATTACATGGCAGTTAGAAATGATACAATCACAGACTTTGCAGCAACGTGGATGGACCTAGATCATGTTATGTTAAACGAAGTAAGCCAGAAGACAAAAGATAAACACAGAATGGTAGCACTATTCTGAAACACCTAGAACATATATTTTATACACAACTAATACCTAACAATCATATAACAGGGTTTAACAGGGTAGAAACTCCGATCACTGTAATAGTCAACATATACGTGGGAGCAGTGTCCAAAATACATGAAAAAGGAACAATGCAAACTCTTGACTGCACATTATACCACAAAGAAAACAGCAACAACAGAAACAGCAACATGGAGAGAACAGGTATGTAACCAGACTCCTACAACAAAGGCCCACAATAATCCCTTAGAGATCGTAAACAGGAACACAAGTATAGAACACCGCGGGAAATCACGTAATGCAATGGCAACATACCATAACACTACGTTTTAATCCCTTTACCTTACTATATTTTAAAAATAACCTCTCAGCTTTTCTTTCCACAGGCGCCCTTAGATGCAAAGGGCGGACAAACTAAGATGGCAACTCGGGATACCACACGAGATACCATACCTTGCTTGCACTATGAGACGGCCACGAGAAAACTCTTTAACATTCACTTTACCTCTAGGTTAAACCTTCTTTTAGGAATCGAAGCACGTGACCAGTCAGACCACCAAAGCAGTACCTGCGATGTACAGACCTAAACTACAGGCTCTAGTCATCGAACACATTCAACCAAACCAGCATTCCCTTGCTATTCTCTCCTTTCTTCTCTCTATTTTTTTTCTCTTTTCTTTTTCTCTTCTACTCTTCTCTTTACTTTTTTCCCTTTCTCTTCTCCCTTTCTACGGTATTTTCTCTTTTCTCTTCCTTCATACCCCTCCCATATATCTTCCCCTTTCTCCCCCCCGGAAATCCAACTATCCCTTCACCCCTCAATCCCATCCAGATCTCCCACCATATTAAAACTCTCCACCCTCAGTCCTTAATCTTTTAGGCATCAAGATCGACCTCCTACCCAATGAACCAGTACCCAGCACCCAGGCGAGGGGACACCCAACCGAACCCACACATCGTCTCCTGCAAGAAAAGACAGCCAACTCCCCTGTGGACACATGCTGCGAGACCCTCCCTACCAACTCCCCCTAACATGGACTGTTTCTTGAAACCGGACTTAGGTCCAATAGTATCCCCAATGCAAGAACTCTTCCAAGACCTCCCAGCTGCAAATTTTTACCAATCTGAAGGGGGGCAGGGGGTGTGATTGGAAGATGCCTGGGAACCCACACACCACAAGAAAAATCCAAAAGACAATGGGAAAACTGTACTTCCAACATAGGCATAAGACCTGTAATACACCAACTCTTTACCTGTTCTCTCCCAAATGCAAAGTAGTCTTTTGCACCACATTGGTCCTTTAAAAACTTCGCTAACTCATTTTAATTTTTTTATATTTTTTAATTAACTTATTTATTTAAATGTCTGCCTTACATATACATTTGTGGGCACATACACTTTTATTTCCTTTTTTTTTTTTTTTTTTTTTTTAATCGTCTTTGGGTATGTGACCTATCTCTGTTACTCACTCTGTCCACCCCAAATACTCCGACATATAATGGAGCACCACTTCCCCCTGCAAAGGCACACTAAATAAAGGGGAAATCTTACATAGTAAAAAAAAAAAAAAAAAAAAAAAAGAGCTCTTATCTACTAGAGATAGGAACTCATAGTTGTTTACAATACAGGGTTATCTCCTACCTTGAAAATATGTCATGTGGAATCAACTTAGACCTCAGGTGATTAGATACCATTCAACCAGCCTTGAACCCTGGATCCCAGACATAGAAACGGCACAGCTCCTCACAACAGCTGTAAGAAACAATCTCCATCTGGGACAGCCTTATTACTGCAGGGTCAACAACAAGGGCCAGCTCTAACATGATATCTCGACAATGAGGAAAATGTGAACAACTTGACCTTAGAGCAGTTTAGCCTACCTCACCAGCTAACAACAAGACAAAACCAGAAGACGTGGCACCCTTTGGTAGGTCCAAAAGCCAAGATCGTGATTTACAGATGACTGGATACTAGAACCACGACCAGACTGTATACATCTTGGGACCAATAAAAAAGCCCTAGTCTAGGGTTTGAACTAAGACCTGCACAATAAGCATGATCCCCAGTCCCAAAGGTCCGGCAGAGACAATTGTAACGGAAAGGGGCTTCTGGAAGAACAAAGAAAGACGCTATCCTAGATGCCTTCCTAGGTTCAGCGCAAAGACCAAGATCACCAACCACAGAAGATGGATTAAAATGGCACTGAGGTAACAGAACCTCCAGATTCACAAAGACTGACTTCACCATAAGTCCCACCTCAGGATATGTACAGATACTGGGACTGCTAAACACAGAGCTCTGACGGTATCACACTGGACAGAGCAGAAGCTTTCCACACACCAAAAAAAAAAAAAAAAAAACCACAACCTGGAGAGTAATGATCCTGAGCAAAGACTAGAGCTGATTCCATGACAGTATACTCCAAGGACGGAGAAACCCCATATCTTATAGGGCAAGTGAATTCCTTTTCGAATGACCCCAATATTTACTGTGCCAGGGCAGGAGGGAAAAAAAAATACAAAAAACACAAAACCTTGGTTATATATATATCTTACCTTCATTTATTATTGTTATTATTATTTTTATTTACCTAGCTATTTTGGTCGATTCCTCAGTTTGGATGTGATTATTGAAATTGTTGGCCCCAATTATTCTTTTTTTTTTTTTTTTTCTTTTCTTTCTTTTCTTTCTCTTCCTTTCTTTTCTTTCGTTATGTGCTACGCCATGTTTCTTATTTCAAGACCACGGCGTGTTTTTTGTTTGTTTGTGTTTGTTTTTAGTTTGTTTTGGTTTATTTTTTATCTGTTTTTTTGTGGTGCTTATCGTTATAGCTGGAGTCCTCACTGGATATTTGACACTTCTTTTGGTACTGGTGGAGTGTTTCAACTTCTTTTTCTCCTTCATTTCCCAAATCGATGATGAGAACCTCTAGAAGGATTCTGCCCATTTTCGGGGTATTAAACTCTTACCCCGGTTTATTTATTTTCTCTTTTTCAGGCAAAACCACGCAACTTGAACTAGCTACCCCTGCCCCTACTTAGAGGGGGAAATAAGGGAGGCATCAAGACCAAACTGATGCAAGACTACTAAGTAGTTGGTTAGAGACAGAGGGGACCACATATTCTAGCCGCCCTGGGGGTGAGGGAAGAGGAAATGGGAGGTAAGACGGAAACGGGGGAGTAGGGAGGACAATTTGGGGATGGGAATCCCCCCTGATTTTATGTAAATATGTACCTAAAATATTATTGTCAACAATATGTAAGCCACTATGATCAAAATAAAAATTATATTAAAAAAAAAAAAAAAAAAAAAAAAAAAAAAAAAAAAAAAAATTAAAAAAAATACTGTCTTTCCGCCATCTTGGACTCCCGTGAAGGCCTGGACTAATTAGAAGACAGACATGGCTGGAAGGCTGTGGTCTAAAGCCATTTTTGCTGGCTATAAACGGGGTCTCCGAAACCAGAGGGAGCACACAGCTCTTCTTAAAATTGAAAGTGTTTATACTCGGGATGAAACTGAATTCTATCTGGGCAAGAGAGTGCTTATGTGTACAAAGCAAAGAACAACACTGTAACTCCTGGTGGCAAACCTAACAAAACCAGAGTGACCTAGGAAAAGGTAACCCATGCCCATGGAAACAATGGCATGGTTCGAACCAAATTCCGAAGCAACCTTCCTGCTAAGGCAATCGGTCATAGAATCCGTGTGATACTGTTCCCCTCAAGGATTTAAGCTTACTGAAAAGTAAATAAATAAAATGTAGATAAAAATACTTAAAAAATTAAAAAATACTTAAACTATAAGTATATAAAGAAAAACATATGAAGAACACTCCATAACATTGAAGCTAAAGTCATCTTCAAGGATGAAACACCACTAAGTAAGTGGATGCATTGATAACCAAATGGTACTACATTAAGGTAAGAAGTTCCTGCACCTCAAAGAAAATGATGGCAAGGATACAAAGCAAATACCACTTATGGAATAGGAGAAAATTTTCACTTAATATCCACATAATAAGGGATTAAGATCTCAGATACATAGGGCACCTCACACCATAAAGACTGGCACACATTGAGAAGAACAAGAATAGCCAGTGATGTTGCAGATGTGGGGAAAAAGAGATTCTTAATCACTGCTGATGAATGTTAATTGGTCTGGCCATTTTTGGAAAACAATATGGACATTACTTAAAAAACTAGAAATTAACCTTTCATATGACCCAGCAATCCTACTGCTGGGAATATACCCTAGAAACCCAAAATACGTGCAGAAAAGGCATCTGCTTTCCTATTTGCCCAGATAGTGAAAGGAATTGGTTATGTGTTAGCAAAACTGCAAGTGGGGCTTTATTTACTTCCCAAAGATGGTGTGAGGTTTAATTTAGGGACAAGAGCAGTGAGCTCAAGAGTATAAAATTAAGACAGTGGCCGGCCCTGGGACCCAAATTAGTAGGAGTACACACAGGTCCCATGGCAAACATTGGCTTCCATACCTAGGGTATGGGTAGGATTGCCACCATGTTGGTGCTGTTTGTGAGGATTCTTATTATGAGTATGCATCTCTATGTCTCTGTTCATATCCTTCCTTGTCTTCAGTGTTTCTGTCCTCTTTATCTCCAGTGTCCATTCTATCTCCATGGTCAGTCTAGGCTCTCTATTCTTGTTTCCTTACGTTGAATTAGCTGTTTCCTCATCTGTGCTTCTTCCTGTCTCTATTCTAACCTGAAAACATCTCCAGTAACGTGAACAAGTGGCAGAAAAACCGGGACCCTCTTAATATGATGCCCTTAGTATGAGCTCCCTGAGACATCCTATATTTCTCTTCTTCATAGTCTCAGAATCTAAAAGAGATATGATTTGTTCTAGACATTATACAGACATCTAAAGCTTTCATTTTCTCACCCCGTGTTTTGTACTCTAGCAGTTTCTACCTCTTAAAAGCTTCTTCCAGCTCTTAATTCAAAAGACTACATGTTCTTTGAACCAAGAGACATGTCCCTGGGGCCAGGTGAACAGCAAGAAAAAGTCTGTTAGGGCTGCTATAGCAGTTTTACCTTCGATCTCAACTCCAAATCTAGCTTCTTCCTGACCTGACGGTAGCATGCTTCCTGTCTCCCCCCAAATAAACTCATAAAAAAGGCAGCCCAGGAGGGAGCCTCAGAGTTGGAGAGTGTTCCAGAAAGTGTGCACTCCAATGTGAAGGACTGGCCTATGTTCTCTCTCTGAGTCACTTGCAGATGAGCTCTGCATACCTCAGAACAAAGTGAAAAATATCAGCATGAGAAAATCTTATTAGAAACAGAATGTCCTTTCATGTTGGCCCAGCAGGCCAGTAGACATTGAAGGACACAGCCTTGAAGTATGTAAACCAGCTGAAAAGTGGCTCCATGGTAGAGTGCTTGCCTTGCCTGCCTAAAGTTCTGGGACCCATCCCTGTTGTATAAATATATATATGGGATTCACAGGTGATTCTTGGAATTTTGGTGTCTTGCTATTCAAAGCATATTCCATGAACTGAAAGCAACAGCACCTGAGACCTTGTAAATGTTCAGAAACTTCCCTAAGCTGAGTCAAAATCTAGTCATGAATATTCCAGGAGTTGGAGTGATAGCACAGTGGTAGGGCATTTGCCTTGCACGAGGTCAATCCGGGACAGACCTGGATTCAGTCCCTGGCTTTCCATATGGTCCTCCAAGCCTACCAGGAGAGATTTCTAAGAACAGAGCCAGGAGTAATATCTGAGCACTACTGGGTATGTCCCCCCAAAAGAAGATTCACAACTTGTTCATAAATCCAGTCAAGATGGAGAAACACTTCTTCTATATAGCAAAGACCCCTGAGGCATAGATTTGAAAGGTTGACACAATATTATTAGCACATAAATGTTGATACCATATGTAATTGCATTATATACAAATATTACAATGTGAAATGATTCCATGGGTAATTGTGATATACACAAGTATCACAACATGAAATACTATTCCATTAGAAATTATTATATATTTTAATATCACAATATAAAATATTGAATCCATAAATAATTGTGATATCATTGCATAGACAAGTCCATACTAACCTAGGTATATTGCAAGGTTTTCAGCTTTCAAATGGCAAATAGTAACCTGAATTCAGTCAAAAGTGATGGAGACATTCTCAGGATGTTGCAACTCAGTAATGAGTGGCAGCTTGCATTAGACTTAATGATATTGTCAACTAAGGCTGCAATTACCTAGATATAACTCCATCATGAATTGTATATAAAATAAATATAGGAAAACTTTTAGCAGGGGCCTTTCCCATTGCTCTTTTATCAAAATTGGATACCTGAGTCACCTGTATGGAAAAAGGGACCGATTTCTGAGCAATACCTAAAAACAAACTCTTGAACTTGGATAAGACAAGAAAATAAGTATATCTCATAAATTTCCTTGGAAATTTTTGGGTATACAGGTTAAGGATCTGTCCTAAGAAAAAGCAGAGGTGTCCCCTAGGAACAAGATTGATACAGGTGGCTCTGTTCATTTATGCTCTCTGGAATGTCTTTACTATGGCCAAAATGAGTGTATCTTATAAAACCATTGTCTATGAAAAACCAGGTTTCTCTATTTCAGTTGCATTATTTAAGAATGATTTTCTGTTCTTCTTTCTGAAAGTCAGTATGTAACCTAGGCCTGATGGATGAGAAGATTCCTTTACCTGTCTATTCTGATAGCTCCAAGATTGGGCACAGGAGCAACTCAGTTTTTTAAGGAGATGAACACCATTTTTAGAACTCCCTTGGATGCCTGAGCTCTAGGATGTGAATTTTGTATGTGGATAGTAACCTTCGCTAACATTTGCTACCACAAAAGAAAGGAGGGGCCTATGAGGATAAGGGGTCACTGTGACCCTGTCTGTCACAAAGCATAAATCGTATGGATTTCTGTGATTCCAAATGGCCTAGGACCCAGTGTGGCATGAGTTATTACAGGAAAAACAAGCAAATGAATAAATCATGTGTGAAACTTTGAACTAAAAAAACTTCAAGAGCATTGACTTTAAGACTTCTCCAGTTTCAGAGATGAAGTCATGAAATTTTCCTATACATGGATGTACACGGAATCTATTATGCTCAGTGAAATAAGTCAGAGAGAGAGAGAAAAACGCAGAATTGTCTCACTCATCTATGGGTTTTCAGAAAAATGAAAGACATTCTTGCAATAATAATTTTCAGACACAAAAGAGAAAAGAGCTGGAAGTTTCAGCTCACCTCAGGAAGCTCACCACAAAGAGTGATGAGTTTAGTTAGAGAAATAACTACATTTTGAACTGTCCTAATAATGAGAATGTATGAGGGAAATTGAGAGCCTTTTTAGAGTACAGGTGGGGGTCGGGTGGGGAGGAGGGAGACTTGGGACATTGGTGATGGGAATGTTGCACTGGTGATGGGTGGTGTTCTTTATATGACTGAAACCCAAACACAATCATGTATGTAATCAAGGTGTTTAAATAAAAAAAAAATCAGGCCTCAATAACTAGAGATTTTGGTATTTGCACAGGTCATAAAAAAAAAAAGACTTCTCCAGTTTCGTAATATACTTAAGGCACACTGTGATTTTCTGAGATAGATCTCTTACAAACATAGATTGAAAAAACAGCTTTGTAAAGAGATCTCAATGAAAAGGAAAGGGATTGATACAGAATAATTTTTCTCATATTTGGAATTTAAAGTCATAGTCAGATAGCAGCAAAGTTCCAAAGGCAGTATAATGAGGAAACTCATCAACATAATTAAACTGGGGCATGATTCGGAGAGAAGAGAGTTTGGGGTTCTGGGGAAGGGAGGTAGATATACTGGTGAAAGATGTGGTGTTAGAATTATATGCATGAGAAGTCATTACTAATAGCATTGTGAACCATAGAATCTCAATTTTCTTTATTAATGTCTTTATACAATTTGATTACAAATATGATTGTAGTTGGGTTTCAGTCATATAAAGAACACCCCCCTTCACCAGTGCCACATTCCCATCACCAATGCCCCAAATCTCCCACCTCCCTATCCCCTTACTTGTATTAGAGACAGGCTTTCTACATCCCTCATTCATTCACATTGTTATGTTAGTTGTCAGTGTAGTTATTTCTCTAACTGCATTCACCACTCTGTGATGAGCTTTATGCCGTGAGCTGGACCTTCCACCCCTCATCTCTATTGTCTCTGAGAATAATTATAAAATGTCTTTTATTTTCCTTAAAACCCATAGATGAGTGATACTATTCCATGTCTCTCTCTCTCCTTCTGACTTATTTCACTCAGGGAGCTGGAGAGATAGTACAGTGAGTAGGATGCTTGCTTTGCACACAGTTGATTGTGTGATTGTGTGATTTGCACACAGTTGATTGCACAGAGTTTGATTTCTGGCATCTCAGATGGTTCTTCATCCCTACCAGGAGTGGTTCTGAGTGTAAAGACAAGAGTATATCCTGACCACAAAAACAGACAAACGAAAAAGAGAGTTAAGATGTTAAAAATAGGAGGGCTGTAGCAGTGGCGCAGTGGTAGAGCATTTGCTTTGAATGCGACTGACTGTGGTTCGATCCCTCGCATCCCATATGGTCCCCCAAGCCAGGAGTGATTTCTGAGCGCAAAGCCAGGAGTAACCCCTGAGTATCACCGACTGGGCCCTCTCCTCCAAAACCAAAAAACAAAATCAAAACCAAAAAATAAAAATAATAAAAATAGGGCTGGAGTGATAGCACAGCAAGTAGGACATTTGCCTTGCATGAGGCCAACCCTGGGCCAATTCAGGCTTGATCCCTGGTTCTTTGAGCCTGCCAGGAGCGATTTCTGAGTGCAGAGCCAGGAGTAAGTCTTGAACACTGCTGGGTGTGACCCAAAAAACAAACAAACAAAAAAAGGTTTATAAAAATAGGTAAATAAAGTAAATAACTGAAAAACAGTGTTTTATGTCAGTATACTTTGGAATAGGCACAGGTTCAATAGCAAGAAATATTGCCATGCTAATTATTTCTCTTCAGCCGCTTAAGATTTTGGAGAGGAATGCTCTCTGTGTACAAGAAGAAAATAAGGCTAGAGGATCTGGGCAAGCTAGACACACCTGCCAGGCTGCTATGTCAAGTCTCACAAAGTTTGAAGCTAGAGACGCAGCACAGTGGATAGGACAAACTTGCCTTGCACATTGCAGGCCTGGGTTTGTTCCCCAGCATCCCATATGGTCCCTGAAGAGCACCTCTAGGAGTAATTCCTGAGTTCAGAGCCAGAGTAACCTCTGAGCACTGCTGGGTGTGTCCCCAAAACAAACAAACAAACAAACAACAAAAGATTAATAAGCACACACCCACACACATAGAGGGA
This sequence comes from Suncus etruscus, assembly GCF_024139225.1. Lineage (NCBI taxonomy): Eukaryota > Metazoa > Chordata > Mammalia > Eulipotyphla > Soricidae > Suncus > Suncus etruscus. The sequence continues at coordinate 28,840,708 of NC_064852.1, forward strand.
TCAGCAGGATGGTGAAGATTGAAGGCTTTTCCTGGCCTAGCTCTGATGTTTACTGGGTGTTTTCTTTTGTTCCCTGAGGTGGCGATTTATAGAATGAAAACAAGTCAGGGAGAATTGGTTGACTTGTGCCATCAGAAAGAGTACTGTGAATTAACCATTTGTTAACTAATGCTGTACACAAATAAACTCTGGCCTCTCTTTTTCAAGTGATTCCTCAGAAGATCTTGGCAGACTCCTGCCTTGCTTTTCCAAGATCCTGGATTTGATTACCAGTACTGCAAGAACTTGCAGTACTCTCCTACCTCCTCCCACCTGAAACAAACAAATAAATAAAAGAAAATTATTGCAGAAGCCATTACTCTAGAAAATTAGAAGTTAGACGGGGAGTTACCAGAGGAGACATAAAGGAAAGTCACAACTTTTGTTTCTAATTTAAATCAAAGTTCTCAGTAGATTAAAGAAACTAAGATTTCTAAAGAAACTTGGAAAATCTTTTCTCCCAGATAACATTTCCACTTGTGCATTTGATCTGCAGATGCTTTGCCATTATTATTAGACAGGTTCATTTTAAGGATATAAACACTGAAAATTTTATTCAAATCAAACTCAAGAATGTATCCCCCAGATTCAACAGGAACTCAGATTAAATCTATCTTTCTATTGATGTTTAAAAGATAAAAAGTGATAACCAAAAGTGAAACTATTCTTTGATTAAAAACCATACTTTTTCTGTCACATTGCTTGAGATGAATTCAAGATAAAAAGGATAAGATTGAAATAGCAGCTTCACTGAGTTTAGCTGTGTGACCTTGATAAAGCACACAACCTCTCTTGGCCAGCTTCCTCAGCTATTCAATAGAGAAAATAATGTTCTGCAGGAGGGTAATGGGGATGAAATTGTACAAGATATATGAAACTATACTTGGAAAATATAAGGTGCCAGGTAAATGGGTTTTGAGGGAATTATTTTTTATTTATTTTTATTTTATTATTTTTATTTTTGTGTATTTTTTTAAACCACATCCAGCAGTTGTTGGGTCTTGTTCTTGGCTTTATGCTCAGGCATCATTCCTGTTCTGTGTCTGTGGGGCTGGAGATTGAACACAGGTTGGTCATATGCAAGTCAAATGCCCTGCCCTATTTACTATTACTCTTACCCTCAAGATAAATGTTATTTACCATACCTAAGTGCTACTAGAACAAAGATCCCTACTGTTCTGCATCTAATATTAATCTCACAGCAGAAATAACTAAGAGGGTATTGAATTGAGATTAATAGAGGGAGGCGTAATAAAATGAAAACTCTTTTCCTTGTTTGATGTCCCTCATACAGATCTTGGCCAAGTGGTTGAATCATTTTACTTATCTATGAGTTCATTAAAAATGACAAACAGATATTTCCAAAGTTGTTCATTATTGGCAAAGCAAATACATAAATACTATGTTGATTCATTTGATCATACTCCTTTCCAAGCATAGCCTCTGACCTGAGAGCCTGAGAAGTCCTGAACAATCAAACACTTGCAGGATGTTAAACAGGATAAAATAGGAAACAGAGCTTTACCTGGTTGCATTCCTAAATCCAGCGTGGAACTGCATAATAATATACTCTATGAAAACACATAGTTTTGCTAGGTCTCAGGATAAACCTGGCTACCAATATTTCCCCCTACTTTCTGGACACAGACCTTATTTTGAGACTAAAAGAAACACATAATTGTCATCATTTTGTAATTTCTCAATTTTTTTTTTTAATCTCTTTGGGTATCCAGCATCTACTTTTTCATGTATCAATACCAAGATGCAGACACAGGCTCTAAGATATACTCTGTAATTTAACTCAACCAACATGTATTGAGTGTCCTTGAAAGTGAAACATTTTGAACCTCTAGGATCTTCACTACCCTGGCCAAGGAGTGATACTGGTTAGGCCAATGAGGCACAGCCTGGCAAAGGTGCCTCTTTGATGAGGATAATAGATAACCCAAAGGAAAACTTCTGCCTGCCTTAATACAGGTCTCTCCTTTCCACTGCCTGCAGGCTCTGAAGAACACAGAAATCTTTTTTATTTTAATTGTGAAGCATTCCAGCTAAAAAACATCCTCATAGCTGGCATGTTTAATTGAGCTCCTGAGAGGCCGTTGGTGAGTCTTCCCCTGCAGTCCCATTGGTCTCACCAAGAACCCATTGATGTTTCATAAATCCAAGTCGGTACAAATCTAATTGAGTTACCATGCTGAATTAGCTCACATCTAAATGGCATTCATGTCTACAAATGGAATAATTAGAGCCTAGAAAATGGGATCTATCAAGTGGCATCCCAAGTGACAACAGAGAGACATTTGTATTCATTCAATCAACTGCTTCAAAAAAAAAAAAAAGTGGGGGAAGAAAAAAAAGAAAGAAAAAAGAAAAGAAAAGCCTTTGTAAGTCTTGACTTGGGCAGGATGATTACATGCATTGTTGGGATACTTGTTTCTCTCTCCTTTTTATGTTTATCTCCAAGAGACTCCTGTACTTATTCTTTAGATTTATGGTAGAACACGACAGACTTGAAGTTATTTTTGACCAGCTTAGTTTGCAAAAGAGAAGAGGTATAGATTTGTTTGGTTTCAGCAATTGGAAATTATTTATTTATCCTTATTTATTCTCTTTTGAGCTTTATTTCCCTTGCTTTTACATCTGCTTCTAAGTACCCTGGTTAAGATGAATTCAAACACAAATACACACACACACACACACACACACACACACACACAGATGAATGCATACCCCAGGGGGGCAGGTGGATCAGAGGGGAACATCACATCATCCTCTATTTGAGAAGTACTTAAGTACCTAATCATAAAAACTAAAATTCACATCTTGTACAGAAAGGATCTTATTAAATGACTTTCTTTCCAAGTCATTTTAATGGTGAAATTTTAAAATACCTAAGTTTAATACTTCCTCAATAAACAGTTCCACTCAGAAAATACTGCAGAAAAGGCCTTTTGAGTATGCAGAGGAATGGCCTCCTTCTAATTCACCCTGTAGTCTTCAATCTAATTTATATGCTTAGTTTATTTATTACCCCAATTAAGTTTTGCAAATAGTTTGCAATGAGGTTCCTATGACCTCATAACTCACAATTACTCTTGGGAACCCCTGTCCACTTTAGCATGTTTTGAATAATACAGCAATATTTTCTAGGAAAGGATTGTTCTTAGAAAATGATGAATGGTGGTTGTGAGCATCTTGTCCCTAAAAGAGAGAATGGGAAATATGTTTATATTTGCAAAGAAACACTTGGAACTTTAAGTTAGCAATGTGATTTGTATCCACCCATGTTTCACCAACAAAACACTGGCATCTGTTGCAATCTTGTCAAAGGTGGAAGATGCCACTGCTTTAGTGATAGAAATCTGTCTGCGAAAGCGTCATCTCAATAGCATACACAGCATACTACTTGCTATTATTGGGTAGGGGCTGTGAGACTTTATACCCCTGACCTATTTTTTTTTTTATTTTTATTCAAAAATTTAAACTGGCGAAATTGGAAGCAACTTTGCAGTTTAAATACTAGTATTTGACCAATTTCATGCTCCTATAAAATGTTAAAACAGAAGTCAGCTAAGCATATAAATAATTGTCTGTACTAGCTGTGAAAACTTACTGTAAACAGTACTTCAAAATAAAAGAAGGATTTATTTTTTTAATCTCCATATACTAGGGCCAAAGCAAAGCTGGTACTTGCCTTGCAGTGGTCAAACTGAGTTGAATCTCAAACACACCTTTTGGTCTTTAGAGCCAGCACATGAGCATAGTAAGGTGTGACTCTCAAACGAAAAATTCTCATATCTGACATTCCAAATCTAGACGTGTCCATATAGCTTCATTACTGAATCCTACAAAGGGGTAAACTAAACTAAAACTGGAGCATGTGGTGATATGAGGATTTGTGGGGGTGAAGAGAAATGAGGGTGGTTGAGGTAGAAACTTGGCTGTAATTTGCAGCAGCCAAGGGCTTTGCCCAACTCCCCTAATTTCTCAGGATCAAGTATCTTCACCCAAGGGAGGGTATTATCATGAATGTTACCAGTTCAAGACCCAGAAAGAAACAAATGTGAAAGTAAATTCTGTGTTTTCAAAATGCAAAGCTTTGTCACAAATTTTACTGGTGGAGTGCTAAGGAGTAGAGTTGAGGTGTGAAAAAAAAAAACACCTTAAGATATTAAAGACTACATGGAAAGGAAAAGAGCTAAAAAGAGCCTTTGGAGCTAATTAGCCTGATCTACCTTAACAGATGAGAAGCCCAACATGCAGAAAATGACTAGTCCAAGGGTCATGGTCAAAAGCAGAACTCACATTTCCTGATGCCCCAGACACTGCTCTCTCCCTTGGACAGGGATCCTGCTAGTGGTGTTCAGCACTGACCCAGAAAAAGGTCCCATGAAACAATCTTCTGGGTGCATCTTCTCCAGACTTAATTGGAAAACCTCTCCCCTTTCATTTCTAATATTTTATTACCATGTAATCGCAATGAATTTCCAAAGCAAAAGGCTTACCTGTGGAGGATCATCTCATTATTAATGCGGAGAAAATGTGTTAAAATAAATGCAATTGCACTACAGCATAGATGTGAAAATTCCACCGGGCAAAGTATTTTAGCTGCAAAAAAAAAGAATTCTACCACACTTCCATATCACCTCAGCAATGAAATGTCTTGACATCTAAGCTCATCTAAAAGCAGAAACCCCTCCTTAACTGTGCAGCTCTTGATTTTTTTCTTTCTTGCTTTTCACAGTCCTTCAGATACAAAAATCTAGAAATCTTTTTTCTTTTTCTCCATCACCCTCTTCATTTTGTATTGGATTTTGTATTCTTCTAGAAGAGTCAAAATCTAACTCATCTCAACAGTCTCCATCATATCTCAGGCTTGGTGTTTTGGACTGGTGCAGAAATGGGTGTTTGGGATAGGGGAAGCTTTTGTGAAGCTTTTCAAAGCTCAGGTCATGCTTGCTAGGGTGCCAAGGAAAAGGATAGTTCTCTTTCTCTATCATGCAATATTATGTGAAAATCCATCCAATTAACTGAGTTAAGGTAATTGAGTAACCAATTCTTATAAATCAGGTCACAAAAGAACTCCCAGGAAAGTATCTCCTCAAGTGCTACATTTAGAAGAGACTCTTTAATGCAATTTCCATCCTAGGTTACTAGAACTCTCAAACAGGTTACATGTTTGCTGTTATAATTTGTGATTGTCTATCTATTACCATATAACAATGTACCTTATGCTATTTAACTTGTTTCAGTTAACACTCTGTGTCAGTGATTTAATATTTGGATGTTTACTTTTAGAAATAATCAAAGAGCTAGATGCATATTGACTCTATGTGTTTTTTTAAATAGAACTTTTTCTAGCCCATGTTTAATTTTTTTAGAATATTATTTTTATTGACATTTTTTTATTTAAACAACTTTATTACATACATGATTGTGTTTGGTTTTCAGTCATGCAACATTCCCATCACCAATGTCCAAAATCCCCCTCCTTCCCACCCAACCCCCACCTGTACTCTACACAGGCTTTCTATTTCCCTCATACATTCTCATTACTAGGATAGTTCAAAACGTAGTTATTTCTCTAACTAAACTCATCCTTGTTTGTGGTGAGCATCATGAAGTGAGCTGTAACTTCCAGCTCTTTGCTATTTTGTGTCTGAAAGTTATTATTGCAAGAATGTCTTTCATTTTTCTTAAAATCCATAGATGAGTGAGACCATTCTGCATCTTTCTCTCTCTCTCTCTCTGACTTATTTCACTCAGCATAATAGATTCCATGTACATCCATGTATAGGAAAATTTCATGACTTCCTCTCCTGACAGCTGCATAATATTCCATTGTGTATATGTACCACAGTTTCTTTAGCCATCCATCTGTTGAAGGGTATCTTGGCTGTTTCCAGAGTCTAGGTATGATAAATAGTGCTGCAATGGATATAGGTATAAGGAAGGGATTTATATATATATTTTTTATTTAACCAACTTTATTACATATATGATTATATTTGGGTTTCAGTCATATAAAGAACACCACCCACCACCAGTGCAACATTCCCATCACCAATGTCCCAAATCTCCCTCCTTCCCACCCGACCCCTGCCTGTACTCTAGACAGACTTTATATGTACCACAGTTTCTTTAGCCATTCATCTGTTGAAGGGTATCTTGGCTGTTTCCTGAGTCTTGCTATGGTAAATAGTGCTGCAATGAATATAGGTGTAAGGAAGGGATTTTTGTATTGTATTTTTGTGTTCCTAGGGTATATTCCTAGGAGTGGTATAGCTGGGTCATATGGGAGCTCGATTTCCAGTTTTGGGAGGAATCTCCATATTGCTTTCCATAAAGGTTGAACTAGACGGCATTCTCACCAGCAGTGGATAAGAGTTCCTTTCTCTCCACATCCCCGCCAACACTGCTTGTTCTCATTCTTTGTGATGTGTGCCAATCTCTGGGGTGTGAGGTGGTACCTCATAGTTGTTTTGATTTGCACCTCCCTGATGATTAGTGATGTGGAGCATTTTTTCATGTGTCTTTTGCCATATGTATTTCTTCTTTGTCAAAGTGTCTGTCCATTTCTTCTCCCCATTTTTTGATGGGATTAGATGTTTTTTTTCTTATAAAGTTCTGTCAGTGCCTTGTATATTTTGGAGATTAGCCCCTTATCTGATGGGTATTGGGTGAATAGTTTCTCCCACTCAGTGGGGGGCTCTTGTATCCTGGGCGCTATTTCTTTTGAGGTGCAGAAGCTTCTCAGTTTAATATATTCCCATCTGTTAATTTCCGCTTTCACTTGCTTGGAGAGTGCAGTTTCCTCCTTGAAGATGCCTTTAGTCTCAATGTCCTGGAGTGTTTTACCTACGTGTTGTTCTATATATCTTATGGTTTTGGGTCTGATATCGAGATCTTTCATCCATTTGGATTTAACCTTTGTACATGATGTTAGCTGGAGGTCTAAGTTCAATTTTTTGCAAGTGGCTAGCCAGTTGTGCCAACACCACTTGTTGAAGAGGCTTTCTTTGCTCCATTTAGGATTTCTTGCTCTTTTATCAAAAATTAGGTAATTGTATGTCTGGGGAACATTCTCTGAGTATTCAAGCCTATTCCACTGATCTGAGGGCCTGCCTTTATTCCAATACCATGCTGTTTTGATAACTATTGCTTTGTAGTACAGTTTAAAGTTGGGGAAAGTAATTTCTTCCATATTCTTTTTCCCAATGATTGCCTTAGCTATGCTAGGGTGTTCATTGTTTCAAATGAATTTCAAAAGTGCCTGATCCACTTCTTTGAAGAATGTCATGGGTATCTTTAGAGGGATCACATTAAATCTGTACAATGCTTTGGGGAGTATTGCCATTTTAATGATGTTAATCCTGCCAATCTATGAGCAGTGTATGTGCTTCCATTTCCGTGTGTCCTCTCTTATTTCTTGGAGCAGAGTTTTATAGTTTTCTTTGTATAGGACTATAGGTCCTTCACATTTTTAGTCAAGTTGATTCCAAGATATTTGAGTTTGTGTGGCACTATTGTGAATGGTTGTGTGTGTGTGTGTGTGTGTGTGTGTGGTTTTTGGGTCACACCCCGCAGTGCTCAGGGGTTATTCCTGGCTCTTGGCAGGCACGGGGGACCATATGGGATGCCGGGATTCGAATCAATGACCTCCTGCATGAAAGGCAAACACCTTACCTCCATGCTATCTCTCTGGCCCCTGGGGTTGTTTTTTAATGTCCATTTCTTCCTTATTACTATTGCTGTATAGAAAGACCATTGATTTTTGTGTGTTAAGTTTGTAGCCTGCCACCTTGCTAAATGAGTCTATTGTTTCTAGAAGCTTTTTTGTAGTCTTTAGGTTTTTCTAAGTAGAGTATCATGTCATCTGCAAACAATGAGAGCTTGAGTTCTTCCTTTCCTATCTGGATTTCCTTGATATCTTTTTCTTGCCTAATCGCTATAGAAGTACTTCCAGTGCTATGTTGAATAGGAGTGGGAAGAGAGGACAGCTTTGTCTTGTGCCAGAATTTAGAGGAAAGGCTTTCAGTTTTTCTCCATTGAGGACAATATTTGCCACTGGCTTGTGGTAGATGGCCTTAACTATATTGAGAAAGGTTCCTTCCATTCCCATCTTGCTGAGAGTTTTGATCAAGAATGGGTGTTGGACCTTATCAAATGCTTTCTCTGCATCTATTGATATAATCATGTGATTTCTATTTTTCTTGTTGATGTTGTTTATTATGTTGATAGATTTATGGATGTTAAACCAGCCTTGCATTCCTGGGATGAAACCTACTTGACCGTAGTGGATGATCTTCTTAATGCCACGATTTTGTTGAGGATCTTTGCATCTGTATTCATCAGCGATATTGGTCTGTAATTTTCTTTTTTGGTAGCATCTCTGTCTGGTTTAGGTATCAAGGTGATGTTGGCTTCATAAAAGCTATTTGGAAGTGTTCCTGTTTTTTCAATTTCATGAAAGAGTCTTGCCAGGATTGGTAGTAGTTCCTCTTGAAAGGTTTGAAAATATTCATTAGTAAATCCATCTGGGCCTGGACTTTTGTTTTTGTGCAGAACTTTAATCCTAGTCTGAAATGGGTAATCCCCTCAGATGGCGCTGGCCTGCGTTGTTTCCCCATTGTCACACTTGTATTGTGCGTTTTTCTACGTGTTGTGGTTGTATTCATTGGCTAAATGATGTGCATGGTTGTGAAGCGGAGCGGCCATGCTCCTCTGGCTCCTCTCTTTCTGGGCATGTAAACTCACCTCCAGGGAACTTCCAGGGAAGGCAAGCTGTCCACAGATGAGCCACACACAGGATGAAATCAGGCCAAAAATGCAGCACAGCACAGAAGACAGGCAGATAGGGGTGCTGGCATCTGAGTTCCAGCAGAATTCAGCAGCTTCCCCTTTCTGGGGGTGTAAACTCACCTTCAGGGAAGGCTCCAGGGAAGGTGAGCCATCTGTAGATGAGCCACACACAGGATGAAATCAGGCTGAAAATGCAGCACAGCACAGAAAACAGGCAGATGGGGTGCTGGCATCTGATTTCCCAGAAATCCTTTAGAACTTTCATCCTAGTCTGAAATGGGTAATCCCCTCAGATGGTTGGGGCTTCCCATCCTCTTACTGACAAAGGTGAAAGAGCTTGAAGCCTCCAAAATCTTCACTGTAGTCTCCAGGGTCACCCAGAAAATTGACATTCACCTCTGAAGCAGGCAGGATCACCGGCAGGAACGCAGATGAAATCCAGTCTCAGGCAGCTCTGAAGCAGGCAGGATCACCAGCAAGAACGCTGATGAAATCCAGCCTCGGCAGCTGGAAATTGTGTGGCCCAAGATGGCTTCTGCACCCTTCTGACTCTCGGCAGAAATCATCAGGAATCAGTGTGTGTAGGTCCTGACCCACCTCTGAAGCAGTCAGGATCACCAGCAGGAACACTGATGAAATCCAGTCTCAGGCAGCTGAAAACAGCATGACCCAAGATGGCTTCTGCACCCTTCTCAACTCTATGTGTTAAATGCTACACATAACCAGTGTGTAGAGAAAGGGAAAGTAACCTGGTAGTAATCTAAATTGTCCCTGTGAATTGCCAATTGCATCACAGATTGATCCTTTACCTAGAATCTGCAGTACAGGCAGATGTGAAATAATATATCAGTCTTTTCCCCATTTAAAAAAATTATCTGTAATGTTATTTTTGAAGAATTGCCATTTGATTGAAGTAAATGAGATAGTTCAATTACAATTTTCTGTATACACTGAGTTCCGGGCTCATTAATTTATTTCTTTATCTAAAAAACAGAAAGTTGTAATAAATAGGCAAGATGGTGATCATAAAGCTCATATGGTTCAAATATATATAACAGCAAAGATTCTGTAAAGGGCTGGAGAGTAACAGTGGTTAGGTTTTATGTCCTTCATGCACCTGATCCCTATTCAATCTCTGCACCTTGTTCTCCCAGAAAACTACTGTATATGATTCTCAGGGCAATTCAAACACCCCTGGGATGGTTTGAGTAATCCCCAGAATCATAGGGCCCAAACATCACAGCATCCCAGGCCATAGTATTGAACTGAATGGTCTAGTGGGCAGAACTGAGCAGGCTTATAATCTCTTTGTATTGACCCCCATATTCCTAAGTATGACTCTGGAGGTTCCCCCCTTTTATTTAAGTTTTTATAATTTTTACTGAGACCAATGTGAATTACAAGTCTCTCACAGTTGTATTTAAGATACATAGTGATAGTGAATTAGGCAATTCCCTAAAAAAGAATTTGGTAACTTAAGAGAAATGTGCTATTGATTTTATCAAAGATAAAAATGTCTGTTCAATTTAGCACAACAGGGATTTTAACCTAAATGGTGTATTAAAAAAGAAATGTATTAAAGACAGAAGGATAGTACAGGAGATTGGGCACTTGACTTAAATGCAGCTCTGGCAGATATGACCCTCATTCAAATATCTAGCACCACAAATATCTACCTGGTGGTTCAAATATCCAGCACCCTGAGCACTGCCAGTATCAGTCCTGAGCACAGTAATAATCAGGAATAATCCCCTGGATATAGCTGAGAAGGAAAGGAAAGGAAAAAGGAAAGGAAAGGAAAAAGGAAAGGAAAGGAAAAAGGAAAGGAAAGGAAAAAGGAAAGGAAAGGAAAAAGGAAAGGAAAGGAAAAAGGAAAGGAAAGGAAAAAGGAAAGGAAAGGAAAAAGGAAAGGAAAGGAAAAAGGAACGCAAAGGAAAAAGGAAAGGAAAGGAAAAAGAAAGGAAAGGAAAGGAAAAAGGAAAGGAAAGGAAAAAGGAAAGGAAAGGAAAAAGGAAAGGAAAGGAAAAAGGAAAGGAAAGGAAAAAGGAAAGGAAAGGAAAAAGGAAAGGAAAGGAAAAGGGAAAGGAAAGGAAAAAGGAAAGGAAAAAAAAAGGAAAGGAAAGGAAAGGAAAGGAAAGTAAAAAGAAAAGAAAAGGAAAGGAAAGGGGAAAGGAAAGGAAAGGGGAAAGGAAAGGAAAGGGGAAAGGAAAGGAAAGGAAAGAGGAAAGGAAAGGGGAAAGGAAAGGAGAGGAAAGGAGAGAGGAAAGGAAAGGAAAGGTAAGAAAGGAAAGGAAAAGAAAGAAAAGGAAAGGAAAGAAAAGGAAAGGAAAAAGAAAGGAAGGAAGGAAGGAAGAGAGAGAGAGAAAGGAAGAAAGGAAGGAGGAAGGAAGAAAGAAACAAAATAAAGAAAGAGAAAGAAAGAAAAAGGAAAGAAGAAAGAAAGAAAAAAGAAAAAAAAGAAAGATCATGTGCCTTTGTCCAAACTTATCACTAGAATATTATCACCAGGCGTGGTTTAACTTAACCAAACTTTATGTATATATTATTTGGAGTATATACCAAATAATCTAGAGTTCATGTCTTCAAGAAATAATTCTCCCACTTTTTTCATACTTCCAGAAAGCCTGGAAACTGAAAACATGCTCCAAAACGGCTGTAGTATCAGCCAAAGCAATATGCCGCCACATGAAAACTCCAGAGTTTTTAATATTGTTCCAGCAGTAGGAACATGCCAATTTAGACCCCAATATGTATGTGAAGTGACCGACTACTCAAAAACAAAATAAGTAACGAAAAGATCAACTAAAAGCAAGAGCGTAATAAACCTTCTGACAATGACGTACTGATCTCATTGCGAGACTCAAAAATTTTCAGTTTCTTGTTGCTGTACTATTTTTCTCTCTTTTTTCTTTATTTCTTTTTTTAAAAAAAATAATGTTGTTCCCACTTACCTAAGACAAATATATTATGATCAATGATATATAGTACCTATTTTTAAATAAAATATTTATATTTTAAAACAAGAAGAAGGAGAGATTGGTAAGTAATGCCTGGTAGGGACACATTCTGAGAATGGTCCAGGAATCTGACATATCTGTTAGGTAGGAAGATGCAAAGAAATCAATGATTCTCTCCACTTCCATGAATCTTCTTAGATACAGAAAGAGGGAGATGAAATTATGTCAGTAACTGTTCTTTTATAACCTCTTACTTTACATGTGAATCAGGAAAAAGGTTCTCATTTATGAACTCATTTCTAGAGGTGACAATTAGTGCATGACTTCATGAGTGCATGCATATAAAGTCCACCTACTCTGCACATCTATGTAGGTAGAAAGAAGAAAGATTTAAGAAGGTACAAATGTCCATCAAGATTGTGTCTTTCATAATAAGAAGTTTTCAAACTCTCATTTAGTAATGAGTATAGCGATTCTGATTCTAAGGTTTATTCCTGACACTGCTTAAAAGTCACTCCTGGCAGTGCTGAGGGATGCCATCTATGGCTCCTTGGGTCAGATCCATGTCAGCTGCATACAAAGCAAACACCTTAGTCCTGTACTATTTTTTTAGACCCTCTCTATTTTTACGCCAAACATCTCCAACTAATTCACTTCAATGAAATCTATAAAGCTCAACCTCATAATCTTAATCTAACTTCATAAAATCCCATCTTTCTAATGTGTATGTGTTAGAAAAGAGAGCAATCACCCAAGTTCACGTCAATTTTTTAAAGTCACTTCTCTAGAGGTAGCAAGATAGGTTCAAAATTGGACACTTGGATGGGGGTCTAACAGCTGAAAATATATTAAACATCAAGGCTAATTTCCAATACTTCTACCAGACTATGACATAAAAAACCCAAGTAGCATTTCCAGAAGCATTTAATGTTAAATGCATTAATTAGTTAATTAATTAAATTCTTTAACATTCTATCTCCAGAACCTAAGCATTAGGTTCCTAATGCAAACCTGTGTGCTACAGCCATTTGAGCATTGTTCTCTACAAAATGAAAAGTCTTCAGGTGTGCTGATCCTTTTCTTGAGAGTTCTGTCCTTATTAAAACGCAGTCTGTGATCTTAATTTATTCAAATTTGCACTCTCTAGCCCCTGGCACACGGGGGGCACTACTTATCAAATGGCAATGGATAGTCATTGCTAAAGGTTGTGAAGTTTCCTGTAGGGATAAGGTGTTTTTTTCTATGAACCTGCAACATGCAAGAAACCAAATGTCAAGACAGGTTCATTGATTAACTAGGAAAATTAACTTTTTCCCCCAATATCTAAAGTAGATGCAACACTGAAAATAAAAACAGGTCTGCCAACTATTCCGCTATTTAGGGAAGTTGTTTCCTTCCTTTAAAATTTTAGCCAGAAAATATATGGAATGTATATGGAATACCCCAAAGGCTCCACTAAAAAAACTAATAAAAAATAAACTACTTACATTAGAGGCTATAAAATCTATTTACAAAAATGTTACGTTTTTAGCAAGCAAAAACTTAAATAGAAGGAAATCCCATTTATATACATATAGAAAAGAATTAAGTATTTAGAATCAATTTAACCAAGAAAACAAATAAAAAAAGTCACTGCTAAAAGAGATAGAACATGCAAGGGAATAGAAAGATATTTTATGTTCATCAGTTAGAAGAATAAATAGCATTAAAATTGCCATTCTTCCTAAAGAATTATATAGATTCAATGCAATCCCCATCAAAGTTCCAGTGGCATTTTTCTTTCTTTTTTCTTTTTTTTTTTTTGAGTCACACCTGTCAGTGCTCAGGGGTTGCTCCTGGCTCTATGCTCAGAAATCACCCCAGGCAGGCACAGGGGACCATATGGGATGCCGGGATTTGAACCAACGACCTTCTGCATGAAAGGCAAATGCCTTACCTCCATGCTATCTCTCCGGTCCCCCAGTGGCATTTTTCAAGGAAAAAGAATTGACATAGAGAAAATTCACTTGGGACCAAAGACCTAAAAAAAAAGGTCAAAGTAGTCCTGTGAAGATAGGAGAGGGAAAATAATTTTAAATAATATCACAAACCATAGTAATATTATAAGCGTGCTATTGAAACAAAGGTAGACAGGTTAATGGAATATAATTGAGAGTGCAGAATTAATTGCTCATATATATATGTGTGTATATATATATATATATATATATAGACAAAGGAGCCAAGAGCATAAAAGAGAAAAAAAGAATATCTGTTGAGTAAATGATATTGAGAAAATTGGATCACTAGTTCACACAATATAAAAAGTAAATTCAAAAAAAATGCAGGAGGAAAATATTGGACTTGAAACAAAAAAAAAGTACACAGCAAAACACTTTGTGATATTGGCTTAGTGATGTCTTCTGGGACTTCATTCCAATGGCAAAAACAAATGCAAAAATAAATATATGGGATTCTATCAAACAAAACTTCTCTGTGACTGAAATGGTATTAAAATTAAAAATACAGTCTAGTGAACTGGAGAAAATATTCCACAAAACACACCTAAAGAAGGTATATTCAATATTTTCAACTTGCCTCCCCCTAACTCAGGGGTCTTCAAACTACAGCCCGCAGGTCACATGCGGTCTGCAGAGGAGTCTGATCCAGCCTGCTAGCAGTGAGCACTGTTTGGTTGCCAAGATACCTGCCAACATATACACTCAGTGTCATGGTTTCTCAGGGATGACGTCAACCGCCTCCACCCATGGCATGTTGTGTGCTGGGAGGGTGGCTGTGAGGGCGGTGTTGAGAGGGACACTGATGCGCCCTTGCGCCTGGAGCTTGGCGCGCATGTTGCTGATGACATCACTGGAGGGCGCCGGACACCGCGTGGCGAGAAGTACCACATGTGGGTGACTATATGATGTAAAAAGGTGCCTGCTCCACCCCCAGGCAACGTGGTGTCTGTGTGCTGTGCCTGCCTGTCAGTGAGGCTTTCCTCCACTCCCTCCACTTCCAAAGGTCAGTCAAAAGTGCCATAGAAATATGGGGGTTCTGCCCGATTGGGCTGTGGGTGACTCATATGAAAAATGGTGAGAGCAGAAAAACCGGCTAACCTTTGCAAAAGCTGGCTCCCTGTGTGTGACACCAGGCGGGGAAAATCCGCGAAAGTACACCGGCCCAGTGGGGCTCAGCTGTGAAAGACTGTGAGTGTGACCTGTCTATGTCTGTCTACTGTCCTCTTGCGTGAAACTCTTGCGAGTGGGGCAAAAAGAGCCTCCAGAAACCTCGCTCGCCCAGACGCCATTTTCAGGGAGGGACTTCAGAGCAGAAAAACCGGCTAACCTTTGCAAAAGCTGGCTCCCTGTGTGTGACACCAGGCGGGGAAAATCCGCGAAAGTACACCGGCCCAGTGGGGCTCAGCTGTGAAAGACTGTGAGTGTGACCTGTCTATGTCTGTCTACTGTCCTCTTGCGTGAAACTCTTGCGAGTGGGGCAAAAAGAGCCTCCAGAAACCTCGCTCGCCCAGACGCCATTTTCAGGGAGGGACTTCAGAGCAGAAAAACCGGCTAACCTTTGCAAAAGCTGGCTCCCTGTGTGTGACACCAGGCGGGGAAAATCCGCGAAAGTACACCGGCCCAGTGGGGCTCAGCTGTGAAAGACTGTGAGTGTGACCTGTCTATGTCTGTCTACTGTCCTCTTGCGTGAAACTCTTGCGAGTGGGGCAAAAAGAGGCTCAGAGGAGCACGGCCGCTCCGCTTCGCTACGCGGCCGTGCACTCTTTCTAAGGAAAGAACTCCATTGCAACAAGAAGGAAAAATCACACTAAGAATGGCGCTATATCACAGAAGCAAACATTTCTCTCTGGACTGTCTTCTCTGTTGCATGCTCAGGCCTAAGATTTGACCCAGTGTGAGGCTTCATCCACGGAGGACTCCCCTCCCTTAGAGGCAAGTCAGCCCATCCAGAAAGGGAGGAGCCAGAGGAGTGTGCTGCCTACATCATATAGACAATGAATACCACTACAACACGTAGAAAAACCCACAATACAAGTGTGACAATGGGGAAACAACGCAGGCCAGCATCAGACATAGAGAATGAAGATGACAATTCTGAGGACCAGATAATGACTGAACAACTAATCAACCTCTCAGATAAGGACTTTAGACTAGCAATATGGAAGGTGCTCAACAGACTCCAAGAAACCATGGATCGAGTTGAACAGAACACTAATAAGAACCAAGAAAATATGAAGGCAGAAATGACAAAACTCCAAACTGAAATAACATGTCAACTAACAGGACTGAAAAAGTCAGTAAACGAAGTGAATGACAAAATGGATAAGCTCTGGGACAGGGTATCAGAAGCTGAGAATAGACTTGGTGCTGTGGAAGATGAGATACATAACAATTCCATACAGCAGGAGAGATTGGACAAAAAACTTAAAGCAAATGAGCAGACAATGGAAAAATTAGTCAAAGAATGGGAACAGACGAAAATAGAAGACTATGATAAGATCAACAGAAACAACTTAAGAATCATTGGAGTCCCAGAGACCCAGGAAGAAAATTTCCAGGAAGAATCAATGG